>NW_007026351.1:471549-472968 GCF_000164805.1 Carlito syrichta | reverse complement strand
TTGAGTCAGAGTCTCACTCTGTTGCCCAGGCTGGAGTGCAGGGGCACTCTCACAGCCATCGCAGCCTTGACCTGCTGAGCTCGGGCCATCCTTCTGCCTTCGCCTTCCAAGTAGCTGAAACTACAGGAGCGCACCACCATGCCAGGCTAATTTTTTGATTTATTGTAGAGAAGAGGTCTAGCCATGTTGCCCAGGCTTGTCTCAAACACGTGGGCTCAGACAATCCTCTCACCTCTGCCTCCCAATGTGCTGGGATGACAGGCGTGAGCCACCATGCCCGGCCCCTTTATTTCTCTAGAATGAGTTCTGTACTAATAATAAGACTGGGTCCCACTACACCTAAAGACTGCATAGAAAATAGAATGTAAGCAGAAGTGACACACAAAACTTCTGGGTTGAGTACTTCATGACTCTTTCTTTCAGTGGGCTGCAGTGAGGATATGGTTGTTGAGCCATTTTCAGGCACAAAAATGAAGCCAATTCCCTAAGGATGGGAAGGCAACAAGGTGGAAGCAGCTGGGTTCTCTACAGCATAGAGTCACTATTTTGAGATCTTTGTATCTTTTGGTTTCTTGTTCCAACAATTTAGCCAGTACGTTCATTAATACCTTATGCCTCCAGGCCAGGAAAACGCAGACTTTTTAGATGATTCTCTCCACATACATTGGAGCCTGATGTAAATCTATGAGGGGAGACCTCCCCCCTGAAAAAAAGGAATTATCTTTTGGAGAGTGGGCCTTTTATAGTACACTTAGAATTTGTTCCTCCAGATCAAATGGTCAACCAAAGTTCTTATCTGGAAGTTGTGAGAAGGTTGTATCATGATTTGTGGAAGAAATGTCCTGAGTTGCAGCAAACAGGTGACTGGTTCTTCCACCAGGTTGTGACAACACACTTGCCCACACCACACTGAGCGTTCAGCAGTTTCTGACCAAAAAGGGCATGACTTCCATGCCCCACCTTCCTTATTCACCCGATCTCACTCAAAGTCACTTTTTTTGTTTCCCCGGATGGAAAAGATCTTCAAAGGGAAATGTTTTGCTGATGTGGAAAAGGTGAAACAACAAACAGAAGAAGCACCCAAAGATATCAAAATGGTGAGTTCAAAAACTGTTTTGAGCAGTGAAAAAAGTGTCTCGATAGGTGTATTGCATCAAACAGAATATTTTGAAGGTGACTAAAGTTTAAACATGTAAGAATAAATAAACAAATTTTTTATAAATAAATTATAGGGTTTTTTTTTTTTGTTTGTTTGTTTTTTGAGTTGGAGTCTCACTCTGTCACCCAGACTGGAGTGCAGTGGCCGCTCCCGGCCACCGCAGCCTCGCCTGCTGGGCTCCGGCGATCCTTCCGCCTCAGCCTTCCGAGTAGCTGGAATTACAGGCGCGTGCTACCACGACTGGCTAATTTTTTTTTTGA
>NW_007026351.1:463316-471433 GCF_000164805.1 Carlito syrichta | reverse complement strand
CACCTCAGCCTCCCAAAGGCGCGGGATTACAGGCTGAGCCACCGAGCCCGGCTAATTATAGGTTTTTATAAATAAATTACAGGTTAGGTCGATGTGGTGGCTCATGCCTATAATCCCAGCACTTTGGGAGACTGAGGCAAGAGGATTGCCTGAGCCTATGGGTTCAACACCAGCCTGGACAACTTAGCAAGACCTCGTCTCTACAATTAATCAAAAAATTAGCTGGGCATGGTGGCACATGCCCGTAGTTCCAGCTACTTGGAAGGCTAAGGCAGAAGGATCACCTGAACCCAGCAGGTTGAGGTTGCAATGGCCATGAGCATGCCATTGCACTCCAGCCTGGGCAACAAAGTGAGACTCAACTCAAAAAAACAAACAAACAAAATCTTGGGTTTTTTGGGGTCTCCGCCTCATAAGAGAAGAGCACAGAACATGTTTAGAGAGATAATAGGTATATCATTGCATGGCAAACCTAGATCAAGGGCAGTAAACAGAGTCCTAGGACTGGGAGATAAGACTGATCCACTGATCCTAACAGGCTCTTACGATAAAGAAGATTGCTAAAAATACTTAGGAAAGTAGGAAGTTGCTGTAAAGAGATGTACAACTGTAAGTAGGGTCACTGTAAGGGAAAATAGGAAAGATAAATGCACAAAATAGTTAAAAAGGGACAGAGTATCTTGGTGATAATGGTGCTTTGATTTTTCTCCTAAGGAAAAAGTCATTTGGGGACAGTCTCTAAAAACATAAAACTTAGTAAAACCAAAAGGCTAAAATCCTAGTTTGTCTTAGTCAGTTTGGACTGCTGTAACAAAATTAATATACAATGGGTAGCTTAGGCAACAAACGTTTCTGAAGGCTGAGAAGTCCAACATCAAGGCACTCACAGGTTGGGGCATGGTGGCTCATACCTGTAATCCCAGCACTTTGGGAGGTGGAGGTGAGAGGACTGACTGAGCCCAGGGGTTCAAGACCAGCCTGGGCAACTTGGTGAGACCTTATCCCTGCAATAAATCAAAAAATTAGTCTTGTGTGGGGGCATGTACCTGTATTCCCAGCTACTTGAAAGGTTGAGGTGGGGGGATTGCCTGGGCCCAGCAGGTTGAGGATGCAGTAGCTGTGATTGTGCCACTGCATTCCAGCCTGGGTAACAGAGTGAGACTCTTGACTCAAAAAAAAAGAAAAGAAAAGAAACCAGCAGATGTGATATTCGGTAAGGGTCTTTTCCTAGTTTTTAGAGAGTCACCTCATGCTGTAACCTCACGTGGTTGAAAGAGAGATTCTCTCATACCTCTTCTAAGAGCACTAGTCCCACTCACAAAGTCTCCTTCCTCTTGACCTAAGTACCTTCCAAAGTCCCCACTTCCAAATACTGTCACACTGGAGATTAGGTTTCAACATATGAATTTTGGGGAGACATACATATCTAGTTAATAGCATAGCTATTAGAAAGCATTTGATTTCAGAAAAATTTCATACCAAACCACTGGAAAATGGTAGACTAGGCTATTAGTTTGGGGGTATTTGTTTCCCTTCTATCTGGTCTAGTTAAATTCTGAAAATATTAAAACCAAATCCAATCCAACAATGGAATAGACTTTTTTAAAAGACCTCTGAATTATGAAGTTCTATGACTTCACAGGTAATTTCATTTCAGATATATAAGAAATTTCCAATTTTGTTCACAACGTATTTTCATAGGTCCCAATTTTCCCTTAAAATTGTGATCATTGCATATTTCCCAATAGACATATTTATGTTTATAACATTATTGCTTGGTTTCACGGTCAGCTTGATATTTTAATTCAGTTCAAGGCCTTGTATACAGTTGAATAAGATAGGGTCACATAACTCCAGTTTTTACTAGTAAACATGATTTGCAAAATGAACTGATATCAGCATCAGTCTGAGCATACACTGTATGTACCATGTTGTATTTAAATGGAGAAATGCCTTAGAGAATAATTTATTGCACTCTAGGTTTTAAACAAAAGTACTTAAATTTCACCTTTAAAAAAGTCTAATCTTGGAAGAAAAAGAAAGAGGGACTCCAATGAAAAGGCATAATTTCATCGATTTATTGGTAAATACAACATGAGGATGATGTCATTCTGGCCAGGATACTTCATCCTGGGAAATAATTCTGCCCTGTAGCTTCTCAGTAGATCCTACTCAGAAAAGAGTCTTGAGGAAAAAGTAATTGAGGGTTTGTGAGTAGCGGATCCTAAACTCCCAATTAACACTTAAAAAACAAGTTGGTGGCTCTAATGAAATAAAAATTTTTTCTGATAAGAAAAACAAAACTTAAAAACTGAAAAATAAAGACTAGTGTCCAATATAATCTTCACTACAATGCTCTTTCCTTACTTCTATCCTTTTTGAGTCAGAGTATCACTCTGTCACCCATGCTGGAGGGCAGTGGTATGATTACAGTTCGCTGCAGCCTCAACCTCCTGAATTCAGGCAATCCTTTCGCCTCAGCCTCTTGAGTAGCTGGGACTACAGGAATGTGCCACTATGTTCAACTTAATATTTTGATTTTTCATAGAGGGAAGGTCTTGTTATGTTTCCTAGAGTGGCCTCCTGAACACCTGGGCTCAAGCAAAGTGCTGGGACTCCCAAAGTGCTGGGACTACAGATGCGCCCCACCACACCTGGCTAATTTTTGTATCTTTTGTAGAGACGAGGTGATCCACTGCACCTGGTCCCTTACTTCTATCTTAACCAACCATATTAAATGAAGAATCTTAATATTTATTGAGTAAAATTTTACAATTTTACTTTTCTGTTGACAGAAAGTGAATTTCTTAAAAAGTAGAGACTATATTTAACACAGGGACTTCGTTGTAGAAGGAGATGGAGGGAGTAAAAGAGAGATAGAGAGAGAGAATTTCTTAAAAAGTAGAGGCTATATTTAACACAAGGACTTTGTTGTAGAAGGAGATGGAGGGAGTAAAAGAGAGATAGAGAATGCCTTGGAACTCACAGTAATCTACATTAAAGGGGTATAGTGGAGGGACAGGATTGACAGCAGGATTGAAGTGGCAGGGAACTCATTCTGGATAGCTTCAAGTTAAATGTCCAGATCCTTACAGGGGTTGTTGAAGTAATATCACATTAAATATTACTTGCTCAGCACTGGTGAAGGTGAAGAGAACATGAGCTAAGAACCATAAAGATATGTGTCAACATACAATTAAATGCTATGAGCTCTAAAAATAGAAAGCAAGGTGACTCTATTTAGAAATTCATTGAAAGGATTGCAACACCAGCAGAGAGTCCCACTTTATTCCACTCCCTCATTACCCAGAACAATACAGATGTTGACCTCAAGGAATTCAGTCTAGTATCAACAAGCAGGGACTATGGTGATGAGTAAGTTCAAACTATGAGGCAGTGATCTCCAGTGGCATGCCAAGGCTGTACACATCTGAAGAGTGCCAGCAAGGGACTGTGTCACAGCAACCAGGCACAGGATAAAGAGATGGAATTCTCTTAATGGCTGTCAAAAACGTCAAGTTGACTCTTCTTTTTTTTTTTTTTTTTTTGGAGTTGGAGTCACTCTGTCGCCCAGACTGGAGTGCAGTGGCCACTCCCGGCCACTGCAGCCTCAACCTGCTGGGCTCCAGCGATCCTTCTGCCTCAGCCTTCCAAGTAGCCGGAATTACAGGCATGTGCTACGACGCCCGGCTGAGTTTTTGATTTATTGTAGAGATGAGGTCTCGCTGCCCAGGTGGGTCTCGAACCCGCGGGCTCAGGCAATCCACTCACCTCAGTCTCCCAAAGGCGTGGGATTACAGGCTGAGCCACTGAGCCCAGCTAAATTGACTCTTCTTGAACCTGCCAAGGGAAGGAGAAACTTTGAGTGCTGGGAGCATTGGAGGACCAGGGTGCCTGCATTTACACAGGTGGGGGGCTCAGAGCCAGAAACTCCAGTTGTAACACTGATCAAAGGCAAAGGCAAATAGCAATACACTATGCATAAATATAAAAGCAGAACTATTACTAACATAGTCTTGTTTTTTTCATGTAGACAACATCCAGTTTCTGTGACCTTAACTGTACATCTCTACAGTAAGAAACATGGGTCACATATTATAATGTATGTGGGAGTAGCTATGAAAGGAAGTCTGTTCTATGATCTAGTCAACCCTTCTCTAGGTGAAAAAAAAAAACTGACTTGACATTCAAATCAGTCTTTTAATACTTATCACATGTATAATAAATTCTTGAAAGTGTTCAGGAGGCTGTTTCAACTAAACTATAAAAATTGACCAGTGGCCCTATCCGAGAGATATGATGGAGAATATCTGATGTTTGGGAGAAGGGGACGATCTAAAAGTTTCTGCCCATAAAGACTGAGACCTCTTACCATATTTCCAGCATTATTTTTTCCTCTTTACCCAACCTTATCTAACTCAAGTGTTCAGAAGACATTTTAGATTCCAGAATGGAAATTATCTTATACTTTAGAGTAGTGGATTTTGGAATATGTATAACTTTTTTCTTCAAAATGCAAGTCGCTATTAGTATAAATAAGATTTTTTTTTTTTGAGTTGGGAGTTTCACTCCGTTGCCCAGGCTGGAGTGCAGTGGCATGCTTATGGTCACCACAGCCTCGACCTGCTGGGCTCAGGTGATCCTTCCGTCTCAGTCTTCCAAGTAGTAGGAACTATAGGTGTGTGCTACTGCACCCAGCTTATTTTTGATTTATTGTAGAGATGAGGTCTTGCCAAGTTGCCCGGGCTAGTCTCGAACCCATGGACTCAGGCAATCCACTCGCCTCTGCCTTCCAAAGTGCTGAGATTACAGGCTGAGCCACTGAGCCCGACCATAAATAAGATTTAAGTCAAAATTAGCTGGTCATTTTTTCTACATGGGTTGATCCAAAGAGTTATTTAGTTTGGTGAGATTCTTCAGTCTTAGATTCTATTATCATATAGTTCAAATGAGTAACACATTAAGTTTAGTTTCCTGAACACAATTAAAATAAAAATATTCTGCCGGGCTTGGTGGCTCAGCCTGTAATCCCACACTTTGGGAGGCTGAGGTGAGTGAATTGCCTGAGCCTGCGGGTTCGAGACCCGCCTGGGAAACTTGGCGAGACCTCATCTCTACAATAAATCAAAAAATTAGCCGGGCGTGGTAGTGCGCGCCTGTAGTTCCAGCTACTCAGAAGGCTGAGGTGGAAGGATTGCTGGAGCCCAGCAGATCGAGGCTGTGGTGGTCGGGAGCGGCCACTGCACCCAGTCTGGGTGACAGAGTGAGACTCCAACTCAAAACAAAAAAAAAACCAACAACAACAAAAAAGAAAAACTAGCTGCGTGTGGTAGCACGCGCCTGTAGTTCTGGCTACTTGGAAGGTTGAGGCAGGTAGAGCCCAGCAGTTCAACGCTGGGGTGGCCATGAGTGTGCCACTGTACTCCAGCCTGGAAGACAGAGTGAGACTCTAACTCAAAAAAAAAAAAAAAATTAATAGATTACTTAGAGAAGTTACAGAATACCTCCTCTGGTACTCTTTCAAGGTGAAATAGAAAAAAACCTATCTTTTCAAAGATGGTTTAATTTTATTAAGGACAGATAAATAACTCCAAATATTCTCCGTATCAATGTTATAATAGTTGTGTTGATGTATTAGGAAATAAAAGAAACTTGTTTTTGTGAACCTTGTATTTGTTTCTTCATGATATTTATGAAGCCCTTTTCCAACTGTGATAAAGATGAAAATCATACTTGATTGAGTTTGTGGGACTATCGTTATGGAATAGGGAGGGGGACAGGGCATGGGGTGTGTGCACAAAGTAGCACAGTTGAATTACAATTCTCATTTTTAGGAAACTTAGCATCTCCCTTGAATGGTTTTGATGTCTTCACACACAGTCTGCTCATAGAACTTACCAAACCACCTAATAGGTTGAAACTCACAAATTAAATAATGCTGTTCTTAAGAAGGAATGTTAAGAATGGGATAGAACTAGTTCCCAAATCTTCTCACCTTGTTTTGTTTTACCATGAGGTTTCAGCCTCATTTATTCAAGTCCAGTTCATTTTTTCTTTCCAGCTTTTAGTGTCCTTTGCTCTACTGGTTTTCTAGATTTTTGGGTGGTCTCCCAATATTCTCCAGTCCACCCCCACTTATCTGTGTCTTGTCCTGCTGTTTGGAGTGGTCCAAAACAGTAGACTGTGACCAATTTGACTTTAAATTCTGAGGCTCCAAGAAAAATGTTAAGGTTTCCTGCTCTGTGTTAGAGAAATATGAGGGAACCCCCCAAAAGCCCTGGAATTATCTTTTGGAGTGTGGTCACCTTGTAGTACAGGCTTCCTCTACTTCGTAAGTGGTCTAGGAACCCATCAGCATCCAGCTAGCATTGTTGTGAGAGGCTGTGTTCAGCTTCAGTGAATTTTCTTGGGGGATTCTTTCAACACAGTTGCCCATTTCACAATGGGTGATTTATGAGCGCCCTTGTCCACACTGTGCTGAGTATTCAGTAGTTTTTGACCAAAAACAGCATGCCCCTGTGCCCCACCCTCCCTATTCACCCGATCTTACCCTAAGCAATTTTTGTGTTTGTTTCCCTGGATGAAAAAAATCCTCAAAGGGAAATATTTTACCGATGTGGAAGAGGTGAAACAAAAAATGGCAGAAGCACTAAAAAGCATCAAAATTGGTGAGTTCAAATGTTTTGAACAGTGGAAAAACTATCTCGATAGGAACATTGCATCAAATGGAGTGTACTTTGTAGGTGGCTAAAGTTTAAACATGTAAGAATAAATATACAATTTTGTATAAACAAATTCCAGTTTTTGGGGGGTTTTCCCACTCGTATCTCCTGCAGCAAGGTTGAGATAGCTTTGCTTTTATGCTCCCTCTGCAAAGAAATGAAGTTTGGGCAGTATTTATGCATTTGGAATCACCTAGTACAGATGGTCTACAAATTAGGTCCTTTAGTTCCCACCTACATTTCTGTCTTCCTAAATTCACATTTCACTCTAAGTAGGAGGGATGGCTAAAAGTAATCCTGGAAATAATGCTTCAGAGAGAAAGACAAAGTTAAGAGAAAAGGATCTAAATAGGGGAGAATAAACAATAGAGAAAAATATCTTTTAATTTCACCATAGTGAAATATATGAAAGGCTAGTTACGTGGATATATGAAACGTGGACTAAAAAGGAAAAGCATTGAAAGGAAAAAAATAACTTATTTGTGAAAACAAGATTGAACACAAAGCACAATAGGCAAATATTCCAAGATACGGTAATTATATTCTATATGATCCCTAAAGTAATTATATTTTATAGGATCCCCACCCCACTCTAGCCCAGTGCTACTGCCAATATCAGATACTCAAGGTCATGTTTCGCAGAAAGAGCCACTGGTTAATTTTCATAAATCAAATAAACTTAGCATGGCATTCAATACTCTCTGCAATCTGAACTCCAAATTGTCACTATTGTAGAGGATATGTGATAGTTAATTTTATGAGTCAACTCAGCTGGGCCCTATTTGGTCAAGCATTATTCTGGAAAGTGTGTGTGTGTGTGTGTGTGTGTGTGTGTTGGATGAGTAAAGCAGATTACCTTTCATGTGAGTAAGCATCACCCAATTGGTTGAAGATCTTAATGGAATAAAGGACTGGTTTTCCCTGAGCAAGAAGGAATTTTGTCAGCCAACTGCCTACGAACTCCAAACTGCCACTCTTTTCTGTCTCCAGGCTGCCACCCTACCCTGCAGATCTTGTATTTGCCAAGTCTCCACTATCATGTGAACCAATTCCTTAAATAAGTCCTTTTTTTCCTTTTTTTTTTTGAGTCAGTCTCACTGTCACATAGGCTGGAGGGCAGTGGCACCCTCCCTCCTGGCCACTGCAGCCTTGACCTGCTGGGTTCAGGTGATCCTTCCGCCTCAGCCTTCCAAGAAGCTGGAACTACAGGCACACTCTGTCTGCATGTGTGCATGCACACATGCACACACACCCCCTGTTGGTTCTGTTTCTCTGGAGAACCCTATTACAGGTAGTGATAAAAACCATAGAGCCGGGCTCGGTGGCTCAGCCAGTAATCCCGCGCCTTTGGGAGGCTGAGGTGAGGGGATTGCCTGAGCCCGCGGGTTCGAGACC
>NW_007026351.1:459201-463126 GCF_000164805.1 Carlito syrichta | reverse complement strand
GTAATTCCGGCTACTCGGAAGGCTGAGGCGGAAGAATCGCCGGAGCCCAGCAGGTCGAGGCTGCGGTGGCCGGGAGCGGCCACTACACTCCAGTCTGGGCGACTGAGTGAGACTCCAACTTAAAAAACAAACAAACAAACAAACAAAAAACCCATAGATTTCTGTCATCAGAAATAAGGACTTAGGATCTGGATCTGCCTTTTACTAACTGTGTCGATTGGGAGGGTAACTTTGCCTCTAAATTTCAGTTTCCTCATCTTGAAAATGGGAGTAACAGTAATCCCCTCAATTCTCTAGTCATGCTGGATGATATGCCACACAATTCTCACATCTCCATTCCTCTGTTTCTGCCACTCCATTTGTCTGTCAAATTTGTTCCTGTCTACTTAGACAAGCCTTACTTTTCCTCCCATAACTGTGGTGGTTTTAAAAATGGATTCACAAATTCTTTGATATTCCTTCAAGTTCAATTGTCACCTCCCCCTTCAGCATAGGAGGGACTTAGTGAGTTGCTTTTAATGACTGGAACATGGCAGAAGTTAGTTTCTGCCTGTCGCAGTGGGTCACACCTGTAATCCCAGCACTTTGGGAGGCTGAGGTGGGGGGACTGCTTGAGGCTAGGAGTTCACGACCAGCCTGGGCAACATAGAGAGACCCCATCTCAAAACAAGGAGGAGAAGGAGAAGGAGGAGGAGAAGAAGAAGAAGGAAGGAGAAGAAGGGAGGGAGAAAGACGAGAGGAGGGAGGAGGAGCAGGAGAAGTCGTTGTAGTTATCGTAGTAGTTGCAGTGCAGCTCCCACCTTGAGTCTGTCTCTGTCCTCTCCCAGCATCACTTGTTTTGTGCGAAGCCAGCTGCCTGGTTTTGAGTTGCCCATGAGGAGGCCTAGTGGCAAGGAATGGAAGGCCCCTTCATGACTTCGGCCCCAGTCAGCAAGTTATTGTAATCTCATGAGAGACGCTGAGCCATGACTACACAGTTAAAGTACTCACACGGTCTTGAACCTCAGAAGCTATGTGAGACAATACATGTTTGTTATTTTAAGCAGCTAAGTTTTAAGACAGTTTGTTACACAACAAATGATACCACACAAACTCAAGCTTAGCACATAAAGACCTCTTACAATAGTTAAACTAAAACTATTATTTCCTTTTTTTTTGAGTTGGAGTCTCACTCTGTCGCCCAGACTGGAGTGCAGTGGCTGCTCCCGGCCACCGCAGCCTCGACGGGTCTCAAACCCGCGGGGTCAGGCAATCCACTCACCTCAGCCTCCCAAAGGTGCGGAATTACAGGCTGAGCCACCGAGCCCGGCAAAACTAGTATTTCCTAGGTGTTATACATTGTTCTAAGTCTTTTGCAAGTATTATCCCACTTAATTGTCATAAAAAGTCCAGGAGATGTATTATTATCACCTCTGTTTTACAGATGAGAAAACTGATGTCAAGTTATAGAAAAACTGAGTAACGTACCCAATGTCACACAACCAGCAAGTTTGCTGAATTACAGAATGAATAATTGTCAGACATGGTGGCTCACACCTGTAATCCCAGAACTTTGGGAGGCTGAGACAGAAGGATTTCTTGAGCTCAGGAGTTTGAGACCAGCCTAGGCAACACAGTGGGACCTTGTCTCACAAAAAAAACGAAAAAACAAGAAAAAAACAAACCAAATTAGCCAGGCATGGTGGTGTGTGCCTGTAGTCCTAGCTACTCAGGAGGCTGAGGTAGAAGCTAGCCTGAGTGGTCAAGGCTGCAGTGAGCTGTGATTGTGCCACTTCACTCCATCCAGCCTGGGCAACAGAGTGAGACCCTGACTCAAAAAAAAAGAAAAAAAAAGAATGAATGATTAAATAAAGTACCTAGTCCAGCATGCAACTGAGACTCATATTTGCTATGTCACTATCTCATAGTAAAGGCAACTTAGTTTCTCAATAATGAGGTCTTGAAAACCCTGACTATGGACGGATTCCCAAAATATAATTATTTTCCTTTTTCTAAGAAAAAATAAGCATGACGGTGAACATATGTAGTGAGGAAACTAAAAATAAACTTCAGAAGTTTTTTTTTTAACTTTTCTCTACAAATCTCCCCACATAAATGATTGCAAATAAGTGTGTTGATAGTCTAATTACATATACATAAACAAGATTTTTAGTAAATTTACTAAATTTGGTGCTTCATGCTGGGCGTGGTGGCTCATGCCTGTAATCGCACCACTTTGGGAGGTGGAGGCAAGAGGATTGCCCGAGCTCAGGGGTTCAACACCAGCCTGGGTAACTTCGTGAGACCTTGTCTTTACAATAAATAAGAAAATTAGCCAGGCATGGTGGCGCACACCTGTGGTTCCAGCTACTTGGAGGGCTGAGGTGGAAGTCTTGCCTGAGCCCAGCAGGTAATGGCTGTGGTGCCCATGAGCATGCCACTACACTCCAGCCTGGGCGACAGAGTGAGACTCCAACTAAAAAAAAAAAAAAATTGGTGACTCATGATTCTGTCAAATGAAAATTATGGGAGGCATTGTTTTGGACTAAGCTTCTGCAGTAGGCCCCAACAGACTGGACTGAAAATCAAACTAGAGTCACCCATGCTAAGCTCCATGTTACCAAACCTAACCTAAACCAGTTGTTATCTGCCTTTCGGAGAATTTAGGAAAGATAATAGCCAATCTCCCAAACAGGCCAATTTAAATCAGCATAACAAAAATTCCCCTGGTGTTTGGTTTGTTTAAGAGATGGGAGTCTCACTGTGTCCTTCCAGGGATCCTCCCGCCTCAGCCTTCCAAGTAGCTGGGACTACAGAAGCGTAGTCCTGCAAAATTTTTGCCCTGCAAAATTTGTTCTGTTTTTATCCTTAACCTGAAGGAACTTGATGTTAACCAATCTGTTATTTTTCTATTGTTTTATCTCTTTGTTACCACTTTACAAGGAAAGGAACTTTGAAGTGACCAATCAACTGTTGTTCTTTGTTTCTGCTTCGGTTCTTCAGTTCTTCTCTGTCTAAAAAGCCAACCTCTTCTAATCAGTCATTTGAGTCTTTAACTGCATTTTGTGGACTGCAGTGTTGCCCGATTCTAGAACTGCAATGAAACCAATTGAGATCTTTACACTAATTTGTTATAATTTTGTCTTTTGACAATTCAAATCAGTTCTGAAAAAGAGTAAAATGATATGTTGTTTTAATGATACATTCTCCTCCCAACCAAAAATAAATAAATAACGATACAAATTCAAACAAGTGATTGCTATTTGATTTTTGTGGCTCTTCTTTATAAAGCATGAAACCAGTGCTCCTGACTGGCAAGACTTTTAAGTACCGAAATATGAGAAACTCGAAGTCAGTTTATATTCGGAGTTGGCCAAAGTCTGGAAAGCAGCTTGAGGCTTCCTATTTTAGAATGTTTAACTTGTTCTCTCTGAGCACTTTCTCCCACTCATTATTTGGTAAATAGAGACTCTTTTTTTCTCTTGATGTCTTGACAGCTGGTTTGGGAGATTTACTCCTTTTACATTCTATCTCTGTAGAGATTGATGAAAAATATTTTAGAAGCTGGTAATAGAATCTTAAAGTGTAGGCAGATGCAAAGTAAATGATTACAATGACAGTAAATCATTTCCTTTGTTCCTGTGGATTTTATTATTTCCCCACAAGATAGTACTGTGATAAATTGTCTTGTGGGAACATTACCTAAAACTTTCATTTAGGACAATGGAGACTAGAATTTTCTGTCATTAAACACTAAATAGCTTTGCCTTGCCGAGGTGAGTGGATTGCCTGAGCTCGCGGGTTCGAGACCCGCCTGGGCAGCGAGACCTCATCTCTACAATAAATCAAAAAATCAGCCGGGTGTGGTAGCGCATGCCTGTAATTCCAACTACTTGGAAGGCTGAGGCGGAAGGATTGCGGGAGCCCAGCAGGCGAGGCTGCAGGG
>NW_007026351.1:456438-459057 GCF_000164805.1 Carlito syrichta | reverse complement strand
CTGCACTCCAGTCTGGGTGACTGAGTGAGACTCCAACTCAAAAAAAAAAAATGTAACCAGTGCATTTCTAATTGTATTTCTGGAAAGATTTAATGATAGCAGAGCACTTTGTGTGCATGGATTTGATTCTCTTTAGTTGTCCTAAGCTTTGGGGTCACACCTTACACTCTTTCACACTGAGGGACAGAGCCCCTGCTATGATCACTTTCTTTCAAGTGCTTCCTGACTCCGCTGTTTTGCATTTGAAGCAAGGCATGTTTTCATTTCAAGATTCAATATTCTAGACCTGAAGTAAGTCAAAAACACTTTTCCAGTAAACATCAACTCTTTGGATACACAAATAACAATTACTCACTACATTTTTAAAATATATATTTGTTCTACGATTAATTTAAGACAAAAATATCCACAAGATATTTTTGTCCTAAAATGTAATGCAAGTCAGAAATATTCACAGAATGATGCAGTAAGGAGTAGTGCTTGAAAGTACACCACGCTTCAGAGCCAGTCAAGTTGGGTTTGAATCCTGGCTGTGCCTCTCTAAGCTGTGTGACCAATCTTGGGGATTTACTTTACCTTTATCTTCTGTACAATGGGAACAATAAAAATACCTATTATAGAGGAGTGTTGTAGGAATAAAAATGAGAGAGTGCAATGAAAGTGCTTATTACAATGCCTGTTACATAGCTAGTAATCAATATGCTAGTTATTATTATTCTCAAATGCTCTGTAGCATGGCAGTCTAATTTTACTATTTAGGACAAATGAGAAACGTTTCTAAAAATATAAAAAATATGAATTTCTGGCCGGGCTCGGTAGCTCAGCCTGTAATCTCAGCAATTTGGAAGGCCAAGGCAAGTGGATTGTTTGAGCCTGCAGGTTCAAGACCAGCCCGGGTAACTTGGTGAGACCTCATCTCTACAATTAAAAAAAAAAAGAATTTCTTACCAATACATGGATATTAATACGTTTTCTTTATGTGTCTTAAAATTTTCTCAGAGGACGTCATAAATTTTACATTTTTTACAATCAATTGTAAAAAAAATTATTGTACCTGGTCATGGTGGCGTGTGCCTATAGTTTCAGCTACTTGGAAGGCTGAGGCAGAAGGATCACCTGAGCCCAGCAGGTAGAGGTTGCAGTGGCTGTGAGCGTGCCACTGCCCTCCAGCCTGTGTGACAGAGACTCCAACTCCTCCCAAAAAATGATTGCAGTTATTAAGGAAAAATGGCTGGCCATGGTGGCTCCAACCTGTAATCCCAGCACTTTGGGAGGCTGTATTATGCAGAAATGCAGGAAAATGTTGGTTATGTCCAATGAAGACCATGGAACAATACTGAAAAAGACCACATGAAATGAAAAAAAGCAGGCTACAACCCACATGAAATCCTTTTGGGGCCTCCCACTCCCTAACATATCCCATGGAGTCTGTGCCCTGCTTTCCCATCAGTGCTCTCTCCCTCAGTTGTCTGAAGGACAATCACACTAGCTTTCAGTTCCAGAATGCCTCAGCCTCAGTGCCTTTGCATAGGTTACTTCCTCTGCCTCTATTGTTCTTTGTCAAGTGGTTTCAAGTCTCATCTTAAATGTCACTTCTTCAGAAAAACCTCTGATAGCCCACATCAGGCTAAGGTTAAGGGTTCCCACAGCAGACTGCAGTTTTCCATCTCAATGCTTTTGATGCTAATTGTTTATTCAGTCAGTAATCAAATATTGAGAGCCTTCTGCATGCAGGAATACAGAGTGAAACAAAACATGCAAGATCCTTGCCATCTGCCATCTTATATTCTAGGGAGGGGACACGTGTGCAAGAAAACAGATCAGTGTACTGGATACTTTTAGACAGTACTAATTAGCTCAATGGCTAGCCCCTGCTGGACTGCAAACTCCATAAAGGCAAGAGCTCTTTCTGTCTTGGTTACCTCCAGTTTGTAGAGTGTGGTTGCTGAATAAGCTAATACTGGACATATTTTTTCAAAGACTGTTGAAATGGACATATAAAAGACAAATGGAAAAGTCAAACGAGACTACTTCCATAAATGGTTGGTTTGAGGCCTCTTCTCTCAAAACGTTCTGGAATATTACGTATTTTTAAGAAATTAAAATAATTAAAAGAAAATGTAAAAAATACCATATGGAGTAACAGAACACATTTATGTCACCACCACACTCGCTGAGGACCTGGTAATAAAACCTACCCTGAGCTGGGCGCGATGGCTCCCACGCCTGTCATCCCAGCACTTTGGGCGGCAGAGGCAAGAGGATTACCTGAGTCCAAGAGTTCGAGACCAGTCTGGGCAACTTAGCGAGACCTCATCTCCACAATAAATCAAAAAACTAGCAGGGCGTGGTGGCGCGTGCCGGTGGTTCCAGCTACATGGAATGCTGAGGCGGAAGGATAGCCTGAGCCCAGCAGGTCGAGGCTGTGGGGGCCTTGAGCATACTGCACTTCAGTCTGGGCGGCAGTGAGAATCAGACTCAAAACAAAACAAACAAAAACCAAAAACAACCATTCTGAAACGCTCAGACGTGGTCACGTGGACGGCATTCCCGGTGCCTTTCCAGCAGCTGAATTCACGGTTGTTTGGAAGGCCTTAAGCACGGGGATGATTCCCCGCC
>NW_007026351.1:455215-456231 GCF_000164805.1 Carlito syrichta | reverse complement strand
ACCCGGCTAATTTTTTGATTTAGTGTAGAGACGCGGTCTCGCCAAGTTGCCCAGGCTGGTCTCGAACCCTGGGCTCAGGCAATCCTTTCGCTTCTGCCTCCCAAAATGCTGGAATGACGGACGTGAGCCAAGCCCGGCCATTTTCCGATTTCTAAAGCGCTTTAGAACCTCCCTTCACCCACATAATATGGCAGCGAAAAAACCGCAATTCTATTTATACGTCAACGGCAAGAAGGGACACATCGTCTCCTGCCACTTCGACAGATTGCAGAGCTCTGTCCAGCAGGTCTCCAGCTCTCTCCGGGAAGCCTCTGACGCCAGGATACAAGCAGGCCGGGCGAGCCCAGACACTGCCACACGTAACCGGCGGAGCCCACCGAGAGCCCACCCACCAGCGCCCGGTCACGGCTTTCTTCCCACGGGCGCATGCCCAGCGCACGCTCCGGCCACCACACGAGCCGAAGGGCGTGACGTCACGTGCGCTGGTCGGAAACCTTCCGCTCCTCCCAGGAAACGAGTCCGCACACTCTCGGCTTGTCGTAGCCCTCAGAAAGTGTCTCGCCTCCCTCTACCCCAGTACCACCGACTTCCTAGCCAGTCTGCAGCACTCCGGCTTCTCCTCTGTGCGATCACTGGGACGGGAAGGCGGCGGAAGGAAAAAGGGGGCGGGGGCGCGCCCTCCGAAGCTGTTGACGAGGCGCGAGCGAGCGCGGAATCGGTCCGCGGGGGCGGAGTTACGGCGGCCGGGACTCGTTCCCACCTCCTTCCCACCTCCTCCCCGCCTTCCCCGCGAGCGGACGCGGCAGCGCCTCGGCCTCGCTTTTTCTTCTTTTCTCCCCCTTCCCCTTCCCTTTTTTTTTCCTTTCCCTTCCCCCCTTCACCATTTCCCCTCAGAGGCGCTTCCCCCGGGCAGGGGCAGAGCCGGCCTCACCCCCCGCCTCTCCCCGGCCCCCGCCGCCCTATGGCGAGAGGGCACCGCGTCCCCCCCCGGGCTCGCGCGGCGGCGGCTGGAGCGG
>NW_007026351.1:323123-454621 GCF_000164805.1 Carlito syrichta | reverse complement strand
GGAGGGGAGGGCGGGAGGGAGGCGGCCGTGTCTTACTCCGACTGAACAAAACGTTAAAGACGAAGAACGTTCGCCTCCTCGTTTTATGCTTATTTACTTTATTTTGAGTCAGCGTCGCCTCCTGTCGCCAGGCACCTCCAGGCTCCCTGCAGTCTCAGTCCTGGGTTACAGCGGCGTGCCACTGTGCTCCCAGTAGCTGGGTGGCTACTCAGGTGCGTGCCACTGTGCTCCCAGTAGCTGGGTTACAGGAGCGTGCCACTGTGCTCGGCCGGTTTTTAATGTTTTGCGGAGACAGGATCTCTAGTCTGGTCTCGAATCTCGGGGGTCGAGCAGTCCTCCCACCCCAGCCTCCCAGAGTGCTAGCATGCCAGGCGTGAGCCCCAGCACCAGATCCTGTGCGTTTGTCTTTGAAAGGGCTTAGTGCCACCTTCCCAGGGGGCGTGAGGACCTCATGCCTGAGCAGGGCAGGGCGCTTTGGACGGCGGCGTCGCAGGCCGGGCCGGCGCGAGCTGCCTCTACTTGGCAGGCGCCACGCGAAACCCTGGAGATTGCGTCTTCGCCGTCGAGCAGCCGGTGGGTGGTGGTAGAGGCAGGTCTACACGTCCTCGCCGGGAGCAGTTACGTCCGGGTGCAGATTAGCGAGGCCGGGCGCCTCTGCGCCATCCCCGCGCGCCTGGGCGCAGGTCGGCGGCGGCTTTTGCGGGGTATGTGAGTCGGGGCAGGGTTCAGGCTGGAAGAGCCGGGCGTGGAGGCTGGGGAAGGGCACGGTGTTTCGGACTGCAAGGCCCTTCCTGTGCAGAAAGTCAAGGAGGTAACGTGAAGTTCTTGTATGGTTACGTTCATAGACCCCGACTTTCGGAAGAGGAGTTGGGTAACCCCCGCCAGCACAGGATCTCATCGTGATGACGACACTTGTGATAACCGCGCGTCGGGGACGTTGTTTGTCCTGTGCCTGGCACCGTGCAGCACTTGGCCTGGAGAAGCAGGGGGCCCTGTGTGTGTGTGTCTGACAGTTGATGCTGCCCAGTACGCTCTCTATAAACGATTGGCCAGACGCTAAACTGTTCAATAAGCACTGAGAAAGGAGCAGCGGCAACTGCAGTGATGGGAGGAGAAATGCAAAACTCATCAAGTTAGGGGTGGTGGACTATGCGACTCAAGTGCAGGCTTTTTGTTTTTATTTCCGAGACTTTTCTAAAAAAGCACTCAGAATTCTGGATGTGACCATCACTAGGCATACAGAAAGAAGACAGAACTCTACGGTTCTGTTATGAAAACAGTAGTACTGCGTTTTAAATGTTGGTGTTTGATTTCTTAGCAGAGTTCATTATTCATGTACCTGGTCTGTTTTGCCCATTAGAAAACAGACCTGCACACTGTCGGCAAGAGAAGTAAACCAAAGCCCAGGCTTTTTTCTGCTGCACCATAGTATCTGTCTTCTAATGTTACAGTAGTGCAAAACAACAGAAACACTTAAAATGCAAGTTCTTTCATAAAGTATGGATTTTTTTTGTTGTTTTTTTCTACGTTCTTTATTTGGTTTTTGTTGGGGTTTTTTGTTTGTTTGTTTTTGAGTTGGAGTCTCATTCTGTCGCTCAGACTGGAGTGCAGTGGCCGCTCCCGGCTACCGCAGCCTCGACCTCCGGCGATCCTTCCGCCTCAGCCTTCCAAGTAGCCGAAATTACTGGCATGCGCTACCACGCCCGGCTGATTTTTTATTTTTTGTGGAGATGAGGTCTCGCTGCCCAGGCGGGTCTCGAACCTGCGGGCTCAGGCAATCCACTCACCTCAGCCTCCCAAAGGCGCGGGATTACAGGCTGAGCCACTGAGCCCGGCTTACATTCTTTATTTGTAAATAATTTCAAATTTAAATTCTTTACCCGCATTCACCTATTGCTAACATTTTACCCCGTTTTTCTCTTTTGTTCTCTTTCTACGTGTAACATACATTATGAACCTTTACTCTCCTAAATTTCACTGTGCACTTCCTAAGAATAGGACTATTCTTTTACAGAATCAGCGGCAGATTTTTCAGTTTTGATACAGTTAGCATTGATGCATTTAGTTTTGTGTAATGTACTGTCTATTCCAGTTGCATCGTTGACTCAAATGGTGACCCTTTATTTATTGCCCTCCAGGACCAGATTGCTTGAGGGCCAGGTGATGGAACTCTCGTTTTTTTTCTGTAGCCTCATTTACATCCCCACAGTTTTCCCTTATTCTTTTTGCCTTTTACTTGATTATTTATGTTCCATTTTTAAAAGTTTAAAGAATTTGAACTTTTTTCCTTTGTTACATTTTTCTAGTGTGAAGAGAGTGATTTCTTTATTTTTTTTCTATTGATAATGGTGTATTGCAATAATAGATTTCTGAATATTAAAACAACCTTTTATTCCTGGAACAAGCCCCACTTGGTTATGGTGTGTAATCATTTTTTTATGTTGCTGAATTCAGTTTGCTTGTATTTTATGAGAATTTCTGCAAATATATTCAGAAGGAATACTAGTCTTGCAATGTCCGTCAGATTTTGATAACAGAGTTAATAGCTGGCTTCATAGAATGAGTTGGGACGATTTCTTCTATTTTTTGGAAGAGTTTGTAAAGGACTTGTATTAATATTTCCTGTATGATTCGTAGAGTTAGTTAACTGGGCATGGATTTTTTTCTTTGACAGTAGTTTTTAAAAAACTACTAATGAAATCTCTTGTTACTCAACTCTTCAGCTTTCCTATTTGTTAAATCAGTTTTGGTAGTTTGTGTTTATAGGAATTGGTCCATTCTTAATTTGTGATTGCTGACTTGAAATTACATCATTCCAAATTCTGTTCCAGTTTGCCACTGACATGAATTTCTGTCTTTGCAAGATCTATTTCTGAGTAATATATATTTGGTTTATAATCCGAATAAAAATACAAAGTATGGAATGCTAAAATGGTGTCTGAGGCAAATACTGGGTATGTCTGCAACTTTCAGCTGTATTGTGAAAAAGGTGTAGATTTAGAAAAGACCATTTCACTTGTGCTTAACAGACATTTGCGACAACCAGCTTCAGATTTTTTTTTTAAATTTTCACCCTCAATCAGTATTAGGAAAGAGAAAAATTTGCCTGTTGCAAATGTGTTAACTGTCCAATTTATTTGCATAAGATTGTCATGCAATTTCATAATTTTTATTTCTGCAAAGTAGGTAGTAATGTCCCCTTTTTATTTCCAATTTAAATAATTTGTCTTCTGTTATTTTTTCCTGGCCAGTCAGCTAAAAGTTTGCCAATTTTGATCTTTATAAAGAACCAACTCTTGGTTTCATTTATTTTTCTCTATTATTTTTGTATTCTCTATTAACTTCCATTCTAATGTTTATTATTTCCTTGCTTCTGTCTTGGTTTAGATAAAGTTTTCTCTTTTTCCATTATCTTAGGAATAGTGAGGCTGTTTATTTATTTAATATAGGCATTTTCAGGTATTGATTTTCCACTAAGCATTGCTTTCATGGCATCCCATCAGTTTTGTATGTTGTGTCTTCATTTTCACTCGTCTTAAAGTATATTCTAATTTTCCTATGATTTCTTCTTTGACGAGATTCCTTTGTTTTAAAGAAGTTGTTATAGCATCTAAATATTTAAAAGTCTTACTAAGGGCCTTAATTGTAGGAGGTTAGAATAGGAATCCTTTGAACCCTTTTTCTTTTTTTTCTTTCTTTTTTTTAAAGTCAGGGTCTTGGTCTGTTGCCCAGGCTGGAGTGCAGTAGCATGATGACAGTTCACCACAACCTCAACCTCCTAGGTTCAAGCTATCCTTCCCCCTCAGCCTTCTGAGTGCTGGTACTTAAGGCGTGCGTACACCACTGCTTCTGGCTAACTTTTGATTTTTTTGTAGAGACAGGGTCTTACTATGTTCTTCAGACTGGTCTTGAACTTCTGGGCTCAGGTGATCCTTCCACCTTGCCCTCCCCAAAGTTCTGAGATTATAGGCGTGAGCCACTGTGCCCAGCTCGGTCTTT
Source organism: Carlito syrichta (assembly GCF_000164805.1). Lineage (NCBI taxonomy): Eukaryota > Metazoa > Chordata > Mammalia > Primates > Tarsiidae > Carlito > Carlito syrichta. The sequence continues at coordinate 450,622 of NW_007026351.1, read as the reverse complement.
TTTTACGTTATTCTGTGTTAGAGTCTCACTCTGTCCCCCAGGCTGAAGTGCAGTGGCATAATCACGGCTCACTGCAGCCTTGACCTCCTATGCTCAAGCTATCCTTCTGTCTCAGCCTCCTGAGTAGCTGGGACTACAGGTGCATGCAACCATGCCCGGCTAATTTTTTAATTATTTTTTTTTGGTAGGCACAGGGTTTCACTATGTTGCCTAGGCTGGTCTTGAACTCTTGGGCTCAAGCAGTCATCTCACCTCGGTCTCCCAAAGTGCAGGATTGCAAGGATGGAGCTACTGTGCCTGGTTTAGTTTGAGGTTTTTGACAGAAGTTTGAAAGAAACCTGAGAACTTCTGAAGTCTAATTAATCTCCATCCAGTACAGGTACTTCTTCTAAAATATCTCTTGATAGATAGTCATCTAATTTATATTTCATTTCTTCTTTTTTTTTTTTTTTTTAATAAAGATGTGGGGTACAATTCAGGGTTAGGTATACAAACATTGATTATGCAAGTACCCTTATATTTCATTTCTAAGGTTAATATTTATGTCTGCATTAGCTGAAGTTATAATGAACCTGCTCAGCAAATTGTGGAAGATCTGAGAAAAGTACCAAGGCAACAAAATTGAAATCCCAAAACATTTCAGCACGGTGTTGTTAGGGTATAGAACCTAAGAATGTGACTTTTTCTTTTTTAAATAAATGATGTATTTACATTTCTGAACAGGACTGTAAAAAGAAAAAGGCACCAAAGCCTACACATGGTTTGGGACAGGAGTTGGCTTAACAGTTTACCTAAGAAAGTCTCAAGAGTTTCTGTTGACCATATATTTTATTTGCAGTGATAGTGAGGTGTGGCCTTCAAAAAAATACCTTGTGTTTTTAGACTGCATTTATAGTAAAACTGGTGTTAATTTAGAGGAAGGTAAATGTCGTGTGAGGAACTATTGAACAGTTTTTCAGTGATGAAAAAGATTAGTTGGTGAGCTATGATAGCAGCCTTCAAACATGGGAGTATTGACTTGTGGAAGAAATTAGATTTGCTGGGTTTGTTTGTTTTGTTTTTGGTTGCATGTTTTTGTTTTGGGCCCCAGTGGTAGAAACTGAAAATGTCGGTTGAGTTCCTGTTTCATCAAAGTACTATGCTGTGGGCGTAGTGAATGATAAAAGGATGATATTGGTAAATGTGACCTCAAAGGAATTTATACTTTATTGGGGAAGATGGTGGAAAACCACTTTCAGAGGAGAGAAAAATCACATGATTCGACAATCAAGAGTTTTTGGAAGAAATTAGCTTTGAATGTGGTCTTTTAAGATAGGTATTAGTTTTTTCCTTGCTAAGTTGTTCACCTTTTGTCATCTTAGGGTGCATTTATTCCGTGCTCATTAAGAGGATTTGCTAAAACTCAGGAGTTTAAAGATACAGATTTTAAAAAATCATAATTCAGTTAACCAGAGGTAGTCTGCAATAAGTTGAGAAGCAAGTAGGTAGTGTTTGGTGTTTGTGGAGTGATTAATAGGAAAGAGGATGGTAGCTGGAGTTGGATAGAATGTGGAAACTGAAAAAGAGGTTTATCTTTTGTGTTTTTTTGTTTGTTTGTTTGTTTTTGAATAGGAGTCTCACTCTGTCACCCAGGCTGCAATCCTTCCGCCTCAGCCTTCCAAATAGCTGGAACCATAGGCGTGCACCACCACACTCAGCTAATTTTTTGATTTATTGTGGAGACAACATCTCACCATGTTGCCCAGGCTGGTCTTGAACCTGTGAGCTCAGGCAGTTGTCTTCCCCACCCTCCCAAAGTGCTGGGATTACAGGTGTGAGCCACTATACCCAGGTTATTTTTTTATTTTTTATTTTTTTAAAACATATGGAACTTTTCCTATGTTAATTCTGGACATTAAAAACATCCTTAGATCTTGTGAATCTGAAGCACATAATACAGGTACATCGTAGAAAAAGTCAAATGGTTGTGTGAGGTTTATAATGAAAAACAGCATTCCCCTGCTGTAGGCCTTTCTTACCTAACTCTTCTCACTCTCCAGAGTCAACCATTATCAACTCTTCTCTCTTTCTTTAAGATCACACTTTCAAGTAGCTTGTCCTACTGTTATTTAATTTTTAAAAAAATTTTATATCAGTAGCTTGGGGGAGGAGTACAACTAATTTTTAGTTGCAAGGATGTTTAGTAATGAGTACTGATAGGGATTCCTTCTACTGTTTTTTTTGATATTTCAGTTTTAGATATTTACAGATTTCATTCTGCCCTCTCCCTACTCCCATATTTATATTCCCTTATCTTCCCAATGCAGTTTTATCACAATGTTTGTTGAAATCTGGGCTGGGTGTGGTGGTTCAGCCTATAATCTCAGCACATTGGGAGACCGAGGCAAGAGGATTGCTTGAGGCCAGGAGTTCAAAACCAGTCTGGGCAACTTGGTGAGACTTCGGCTCTAAAATAAATAACCAAAAAAAAGAAAGAAAGAAATCTGTATCCAGTATTTTCATTATTATTGTTATGTAAACACTATGCTCTATTTACTTTCTTGTGTAATCTTTCTTTCTGAAGTTAACCACCATTTTTGTTGCTTAGCTTTCAACGAATCAAGCCAGACCTTTCACATTCTTCAGCAACTTCCTAATTTAATTTTCTTTTTTATTTTTAAAGATGTGGAGTACAATTCAGGGATAGGTATACAAATGTTCATTATGCAGGTACTCTTGTTGATGAGGTGTGTTGTCATGCCCCCCACAGTTTCCCACTACTGCCAATTCTATCCCCCACCCCCAACCCTGATTTAATTTTCTTAAGTCAAACCTTTCAGTTCTGTAGTTGACTTTTTTTTAACCTTAGAGACATTTCTCTTGGACTCTCAGTTGCGTCTGTACTGCAGACTGTTGCTGTTTAGACTTACTGTTTATTTTAGAGTGCTAGTCACTGTGCAGTGGAACTTTCATGATCACCACTGTCCAATAAAACTTTCTGCATTAGCCGGGCTCGGTGGCTCAGCCTGTAATCCCGCGCCTTTGGGAGGCTGAGGTGAGTGAATTGCCTGAGCCCGCGGGTTCGAGACCCGCCTGGGCAGTGAGACCTCATCTCTGCAATAAATCAAAAAATCAGCTGGGTGTGGTGGTGCATGCCTGTAATTCCGGCTACTCAGAAGGCTGAGGCGGAAGGATCGCTGGAGCCCAGCAGGCCGAGGCTGCGGTGGCCGGGAGCGGCCACTGCACTCCAGTCTGGACGACAGAGTGAGACTCCAACTCAAAAAAAAAAACTTTCTGCATTGCTAGAAATGATCCTTTTCTGTACTGTCTAATGCAGTATCCACTAGCCACATGTGGCTATACTTGAAGTGGAGCTAGTATGACTCAATAATTGATTTTTAAAGTGATTTCTTTTTAGTCAAGTCAAATTTAAATAGCCACATGTGTAGCTGGTGGATGCTGAATTAGAAGCACAGTTTAAGATGGTTTCTTACTGAAGGGGGTGGTTTCATACTGAAGAAGTGGCAATGGGCAGGATTTAATGTAATTGATATGCTTTCTTAATGAAGAGAAACTGTAGTGGCTCTTACTTGACGAAGTTTTTAAGCGGAATGTTTGGAACAACTACTTCTAAGGATTCGTAGTATAAAAAGTCTGGCAAAAGTTTGACAGTTTGACATAGTAATAACATGCTTTGATCAGAGTCCAAAGGTTCTGTCAATTTTATAGCCTTGTTTTTATACTCTTCATAGCTGAATTTCAGATTTAAAATGAGAATGTTTTAGGTAGCTCACTATTGTAATATTTTAACATATATTTTTAAGAGCTGTAAAACCCTATACTGCCTCATAACATTCTTACTTTGTTTTATGAATTGCTTAATAAGTACCAATATATTTATATGTATTATATATAAAAGATAATGCTACACTTACTCTATAATTAAATTTAAAACATTTATGTTTGATTTTATAGGTAGCTACATCAAGCTGGGTGACATACAGATCCAAAGGGTATCATGAAGTTTCCAGGACCTTTGGAAAACCAGAGATTGTCTTTCCTGTTGGAAAAGGCAATCTCTAGGGAAGCCCAGATGTGGAAAGTGAATGTGCCGAAAATGCCTACAAATCAGGTAATGATTTCTGTCTTTAGATCAATAAATTTTATAAAAAATAATTGTACCACTGCCACATATAATATTTTCTTTATACTGCATTGGAGGAATATGTACTGCTAAAGGATGTGCTCTAGTCTTTATTTGAGAAGCACCTTGTTTCCTTCGGAAACATTTTACATTGTTAATTTTATTGTAATCTAAGTTACAGCTTTTAGAAGTTAGTTAGATTAATTCTCTTTCCTCATTGTCTAATACTGACAGTAGTAAACCTTCTTTATTTCTGAATATACAAGGAGGGACCAAAAAAACCTGGAATTATTTTTTGGAGTGTGGGCTCCTTGTAGTACAGGCTTCTCCCACTAGGTAAGTGTTCTAGGAACCCATCGGCATCATTGTACCTAAAGCATCATTGTGAGAGGCTGTGTTTGACTTCAGTGAATTTGTTTTGGAGAGTCTTTTAACATGTTTGCCCGTTTCATGATGGGTGATTTATCAGTGTGCTTGCGTACATCATGCTGTGTTTTTGACCAAAAACAGCTTGACCCCCATGCCTCACCATCCCTATTCACTGCATGTCACCTTGAGCAGCTTTTTTTTGTTGTTTGCCAAGAATGGGAAACATTTTGCTCATGTGGAAAAGGTGAAACAAGAATGGCAGGAGCACTAAAAGGCAACAAACTTGACAAGTTCCAAAACTTTTGAGCAGTGGAAAAAGCGTCTCAATAGATGAATTGCATCAAATGGAGAGTACTTTAAAGGTGACTGAAATTTAAAATTTAAAAAAATACACAATTTTTTATTAATCAATTCCAGGGTTTTTCAGGGAGGGGGATCTCACTCATATAGTTAGCCACAGAGACTGAAGCTACACATTGTCTTTTTTTTTCTTTTTTTTTTTTTTTTGAGACAAGATCTGGCTCTGTTGCCCAGGCTGGAGTGCAGTAGCATGATCATAGCTCACTGTAACCTCAAGCTCTCTTGGGCTCAAGTGACCCTCCTGCCTCAACCTCCCAAATAGCTAGGATTACAGGCGTGCACCACCATGCCTGGTTAATTAAAAAAAAATTCTTATAAAGATGGGGATCTTGCTGTGTTGCCCAGACTGGTCTCAAATTCCTGGGCTCCAGTGATACTCCTGCCTCAGTCTTCCAAAGTGCTAGGATTATAGGTGTGAGCCACTATGCCCGACCACCAGTGTCTTTAATGAATAAAAAATTGCTTTTTCATCAGCAGTTTTCAGGAATTCAAGTGAACTAGTAAGGTATTACCAATGTTGGAATCTTTTTTGGGAGATAGCTAGCTGGCCTCTCACTTACTGTTATCTGTATACCTGTTCTTTTAGAAACTTTTATACTCATTTCTCACAAATAATTATGAAGTGTATTCAAATGTTGACTGGATAAGATGTCTTGCACAATTTTTTATCCTGAGTATCTAATGTGCTTGGAGTATGAAGTAGTGACCAAGAAATTGTTTAATATGTATGGGTGAATGAGTGACAGATACCTAAGCCTCCTGGGCTATCCTTTGCTCATAGGTTGGAATCTGTATGCCTTTTCTAATTCTGTATTCTAATTTTTCCTACTTGCATCATTCTTTCCCACAAGCTGAAGAAATATATTCTACATTTATTGTTATTTGGCATTTTGCAAATTGCAAATTAGCTTTTTATGCTGCCTTCTATGCTATGAGCATTTATATATGCACTGTCTCTTTTGATATTTAAGCCTTTGAAATAGGCAGTAGCACCGATTTGCTCAAGACTTTAATAAGTAACAAAATTCTAACTTGAACCTCTTTCTAAGGCATTTTCTCTTTCCATTATACTTTTTTCATTTTTATATTTCTGTGCATGTGAATTTTAGATTACTTGGGAATTTAGTCATTTAGCAAATGTTATTTTGAGTATCTGCTGTATTTCAGACACTATTCTAGGTATTAGGAACATAAGAGTAGAAAAAAACTTTCTGCCCTTATGTTGTAACATTCTAGTGAACCTCAGACCTTTTCTTTTCTTTCTTCTTTTTTTTTTTGATTTATTGTAGAGATGAGGTCTCGCCAAGTTGCCTGGGCGGGTCTCAAACCCGCAGGCTCAGGCAATCCACTCGCCTTGGCCTCCCAAAGTGCTGGGATTACAGGCTGAGCCACCGAGTCTTTTCTCCAGCTGCTTTTAGAACTATTTCTTTCCTCTTCCTCCTGCTGTCTCCTTGAGTCAGCATGTAACCAACAGCAGTATACTTTTATCACATGGTCTTTGCAGGTAATAATCTACCCAAAATTAACAGTATATTGCTATATTAACACTTAATCTGGCCTGTTTCTATAGAGATTAACAAGTATTAGGTAATACCAAAGAACAGAGTAGTATCAGAACTACTAGGAGTGACCCACTTGTTAAGGATTTGCCTTTACTAATACCATATAGAAGCCATACTTAATACTTGTAATTTAGGTGGGCTGAGTCTAGTGGGGATAGGAGATGAGATGAGGGTAGGGTAAGGAGCTATAGGGGCTTGAGCTGCTTGCCAGAATAAAGCCCAGGTACATGTCTCTATTCTAATTCCTTTGTTCTGCTACTCCTGAGGACATGCTTCTCTACTTCCTTTCAAACACTGTTACTCTAAGTTTTCTAATTTTTTTCTTGAAATGCTGGTAATAAATGAAAAAGTAAAATATTGTGTAAGGAATTCAAGTGAACTAGTAAGGTATTACCAATGTTGGAATCTTTTTGGGAGATAGCTAGCTGGCCTCTCACTTACTGTTATCTGTATACCTGTTCTTTTAGAAACTTTTAGCACCTTTTGTGCTTTTTTCCTCTTATTTCCCTCTTCTAACTTCCTCTGCCCCAGACTTTGAAGTCATTCCCTCATAATTTTGTTGTTGTTTTGAGACAGGGTCTCACAGTGTCACCCAAGCTGGAGTGCAGTGATGTGATCATAGCTCACTGTGACTTTGACCTCCTGGGTGCTTGGAATCTTCCTGCCTCAACCTCCTGGGTTGCTGGGGCTACAGATGTGTGCCACCAAGCCCGAAATATTTATTTTTTAAATGAGGTCTCAACTATGTTGCCCAGGCTGGTCTCAGACTCCAGGCCTCAAACTGCCCTCCTGCCTCATCTTCCCAAAGCCGTGGGATTACAGAAATGAACCACTGTGCCCAGGCTTTCTCTTTTAATTTGCCTCTCCTATTCCTTACCTGTCACTCATGTTCTGTGTGCTCCCACAGCATTCTGGACTTCCTTTATACAGTATTACAATTTTCTGGTGGTTTGAGGCAACAGAATTGTGTCATTTTTGATTACTGGCATATAATAGACCCACAGTAAATATGGTTCAAATAAATGATTATCATATTCCTTTAGGATTTATTCAAGTTCCCTATTATGCTGTTGGCACCTGTATATAGAGAAGTTCTTTTATATATTAGTACTTTCTAGTTCGTGATAATATTGTTATTTGGGGAAACTGAAAACTGGTCAAAGTGACACATACTTTTAGGTGTTCTCAATTTATTTGCTAAACTGCATTGATTTACAAAAAAACCCTACCATAAACTGTTTATACAGAGATGATTTTCATTAGAATTTTGGAACTCTAAGGAATTTTAAAGGCTTAAAGGATCTTGAACCACTAGGCTACTAGGTGTATTAGAATCTCCCAGAAGATTCCTTAATCTAGGCCCCACACCCAGAGCCCTATTGGACTGATAATGGCAGCTGTGGAAATCTATATTTTTTAAAAGTTTCATGCTTTTTTTGATATGTATTCAGTTTGGGAACGATAGATCTAGTCTAACTGTACAGTAAAATAGAAGTTATCTCTCTGATATCACTAATAGGTGGTTATTATTGAAGAAAGAAAATTTAAAAAATAAATGTAGTGTAGTCTGTGTATACAGTGTTTATAAAGTCTGTATAGTAGTCTACAGTAACATCCCTAGGCCTTCACTTTCACTCACCACTCACTCACCAATTCACCCAGAGCAACTTCCAGGCCTGCAGGCTCCATTCCTGGTGTGTGTCCTATACAGGTGGAGCATTTTTATTTTTTATACTGTACTTTTACTGTATATTTTCTGTTTAGATATGCAAATATGTACCATTGTGTTACAGTTGCCTATAGCATTCAATGCTGTAACATGCGGCATAGCTTTGTAGCCTAGGAGCAGTAGGCTACCATACAGCCTGGATATGTAATAGACTAAACTATCTAGGTTTGATTAAGTATACTTCATGGTGTTGACACAACAGTGAAATTATCTAACAACACGTGACATTTCAAAATGTATCCTTATTGTTTAGTGATGCATGACTAATATTTTTGAAATTTCCATCAGAGATGGTACTAATAATAAAGACTACAGTGTTTGGGCTAACTTCATTTGTCTGGAATCCTCATTTACTGAAGGTACAATTTTTCACTAATCACAGTCATTTATGTACTTTGTTGTATTTACCTGGCAGAAGTACTCATAAGAATCTGTTTAATTTAGCATTAGATTATTACTAGTTTTTTTTTTTTTAATGGTGACTCTGAAACTCAAGAGTAAAAGTATCTAATAATTATTGCTTTGAAGTGTATACCTTTTAAAATTAAGTCTATACTCAGCAGTTTAAAATAATATGTAGGAATAATGTTTTGTGCTTGTGGAAAAAATTTAGTCAGATTAACTCCCTGTTCAATCTTTTTTCATCATCTTTAAATTTTAATTCATCTGTTATTCTTAGTATCTTTCATTTATTACCGTTTTTTGTTTTGTTTTTTTGAGATGGAGTTTCACTCTGTCACCTAGGCTGGAGTGCAGGGGCACGATTACAGCCCATTGCAGCCTCAACTTCCTGGGCTCTGGCGATCCTTCCACCTCAGCCTCATGAGTTGTTTTGACTACAGGCATGTGCCACCAGGCCTAGCTAATTAAAAAAACATTTTTTTTTTCTTTTGTAGAGATGAGGTCTTGCTCTGTTGCCTAGGCAGCATAGATATTTGGTAAGATGATGGTGAATACTTTAATAAAGAGTTAAGAGGGTATTAGCTACTGATATTAAATGCATTAATCAGTATAGTTTTATCTTCAGCCATCTCAAGTTTGATAGATTTTGAATGACATTAAAAACATTTTTTAACATATAAACAGTTTTTGTAATGTTTACTAGCCTTTTATGAGAGAATTCTTTTATTTTTATTTTAAAGATGTGGGGTACAATTCTGGGTTAGGTATACAAATGGTCATTGTATAGGTAAAGTTTGGACCTTACTTTGGTCCCCACTTCACCTGGTTTGAGATCAGGTAACCTTAGTGATGCAGTGTGCCCCCCTCCCTCCCCTGGCAGTTTCCCACTACTGCCAATCCCCTTCTTAAAGTATTATGATAAGTGTTCAGGGTCTGCTTATAAGTGAGAACATGTGGTACTCAGTTCCTTATTTCTGTGATAGATCACTCGATATTATGGACTCTAAGTCCATCGAGAGAATTCTAAACATACTCTTGATGATAATTTGAACTTTGTCTTTGTTTACTTTAATTTTATTTATTTGTTTTTATTCCCTTATAGAATGTTTCTCCATCCCAGAGAGATGAAGTAATTCAGTGGCTGGCCAAACTCAAGTACCAGTTCAACCTTTATCCAGAAACATTTGCTCTGGCTAGCAGTCTTTTGGACAGGTTTTTAGCTACTGTAAAGGTAATTATTTTAAGATGCATGTACATATAATCTCTTGTTGGAGTGTTTATGTGCTAAACCAAGGGCTACTTGAAGCATTCTTTAGAGAGACTATAGAGAACTATAGAGAAGTGGAGAGACATAGAGAACTATCCTGGAGAATGATGTATGAACCCATAAGAAAACATTGTGTCTTCTGCTGCAGTTTTAAAATTTTGGAAGTGTTTCTTTTGGGGGGAGGGTGTTAGCTAGGCATGGTGGCCCATGCCTGTAGTCCCAGCTCCTCATGAGGCTGAGGTGGAAGGATCACTGGAGCCCAGGAAGTTGAGGCTGCAATGAGCTGTGATCGTGCCCCTGCGCTCCAGCCTAGATGATAGAGTGAGACTCCAACGTAAAACAACAAAACAAAAAACGTTAATAAATGAAAGATACCAGGAATAAAAGATAAATTACAAATTTAAAGATGATGAAAAAAGATTGAACAGGAACTTATAATCTGAACTAAATTAACTAACAAAACTCTTGTCCTCCAGGCTGGAGTGCAGTGGTATGCTCACGGCCACCACAGCCTCAACCTGCTGGGCTTAGTTGATCCTTCTACCTTAGCCTTCCAAGTAGCTGGAACAACAGATGCACGCCACCATGCCTGGCTAGTTTTTGTGATTCATTGTAGAGACGAGGTCTCAACAAGTTGCCCAGGCTGGTCTCAAAACCCCAGGCTCAGGCAATCCTTTCACCTCAGTCTCCCAAAGTGCTGGGATTACAAGCTGAGCCACTGTGCCCAGTCTGGAAGTGTTTCTAATTGTAGTCTGTAATTTTATTTTATTTTATTTTATTCTTTTTGCAAGTATTTATAATTTATATTTAGCTTACGAATTTTTTTTCTCTTAATTTTAGTGCAAGCCATGTAGCATTGGCACAATGGTTAGTCATCTTCTAACATCTTCTTGGTATACTAAAGGTAGACAGTGAATTAGACTAGAAAAGTATAAGTCTATTGCATGTTTCTCTATTACTTATTTACTGAATATCCATATTATGTTTTCTGAACAATGTGTAAATACTTTCTAAGGTGCATACTTTGGGATATAATAAGATATCATTAAACAACCTTGGTATATTTTTGTTGCATGACAGCATACAAATACATTGATAAGTTTTACATTGTTCCTATTGCTGTATCATTGGCTATGTTATGTTAAGTCAGTCATTGTAGGCCCTCAACACATTTAAAGCAGAAAGTCAGCGTTTATTTAATGGCAAGGCAAACAAGAGTAGAAAAGCAATTCAACTGTTAGTCATCTGTATGACTAGGAATATGTAAACCGGGGGAACTGTGAAATAAATGCTTTATTATTAGCATGAAATTATTGTGGAATGTCAGAATGTGGATAGCCATTCAGTTACGTTTTTATGTTTCAACTTGCACTAATAAAAGAATTAAAGAACCCTTAATTACTATGATATTAATTGCCTAAAATCTGGATTATCTGAGAAATGCTTACTATTATCTCAGCAACTTGTCCATGTCCCCCCATCTGTCATATCTAACTACCACAGATAATTGCTCAGAAAGATGAATTTAAGATTAGTGTCCTTTTATGGATTGTATATTCTTCAGTAATTATTTTCATAGCTTCTGGTATAAAACAAGGTTCTTGCCATGTTTTTTAGACATTTTAAACAAATTTGAGGAAATTCATCGGGAGAAATAGAGAATTTTGTCAAATGCGATATTTTTTATATTTCTTATTTATTGGGTCCTGTCATGTTTATTAACATCAGGTACCCTTACTTAAAGATGGTTACTCTATTGAAGCAATCTAAAATGTTTTCGTAGCTTAGAGATACTTAAAGCTGACTATTAAAGGGCTGTAGCAATGACTAGAGCCTCAGTCCTATCTGTGCAGAAGAAATTGAAGCTCTTTAAAAGTTCAGAAACCGAGCCCTGTCCCAGACCTACTGAATCTGAACCTCTAGTAAGTGAGATCTGGTTGTCTATATTAAAGAAGCAAAAGCCAGCTGAGCACAGTGGCTCACCTCTGTCATCCCAGCACTTTGGGAGGCAGAGGTGAGAGGATTGCCTGAGCCCAGGGATTCAAGCCCAGTCTGGGCAACATGGTGAGACTTCATCTCTACAGTAAATTTAAAAATTAGCTGTGCGTAGTGGTGCATGCCTGTAGTTCCAGCTACTTGGAAGGCTGAGGCAGAAGGATCACCTGAGCCCAGCAGGTCAAGGCTGCGGTGGCCATGAACGTGCCATTACACTCCAGCGTGGGCGACAGAGGGAAACTCCAACTCAAAAAAATAAAAATAAATAAAGCAGCAAAAACCAACTGCTCAGATGATGCTAACATACAACCACAGTTGAGGACTGTTGTTTGCTTTTTTTTTTTTTTTTTTTTAAATCGTGTTTGCTATTGGGATTCTTTTCATTACTAAATTTATTATTATTAGTGCTCTTGATTGGGAGGTATTGCAATGAACTCAATACCCGAGGGATGTGAGTTTTACATATTGCACACATGGGGAAATAAGGGAGGCTGGAAAACTATCTTAGCAGCTAGATCTGACTTCACTGCCTGAATCACCTTTGTGATGTCTCAACCTCTGAGACTATCTCATTTGTAGGCTAAAGACATAACGGATACATACAAATAAATGGATGTGTTTTCTGAATTGTCATGCTCTGATTGATATTAGTAATTATATTAAAATGTTGATAGTTTTAAGCCAACTTCTCATGCAGACAGGATTGGAAGATTCTAGACTCTAAATACACTGAGGCAGTGTATGGCATGTTTGTTAAATGATAAGCTAATTAATCTAGATGTATTCTGGTCATCAGAAGTCTTCCACAGTTTGGAAATGTAATATTTTATTCAACTATAACATAAATATTACAACAGGTTTTACTGGGGTTTTTTTGTGTTGTCTAATTATCTTTGTATCATTCAATATAATTGGACTGAATTGTTCATTGTTGACAACTGGATTCTGGTGCTGCATTGACCAGTACACACAGAGTGGGCCTGCCTTATTACAGGTAGAAAACAGGCATATTCAGGTTCTCCTGTGGGTCAGATCCAAAAAAGCTCCTTTTTTTTCCTCATTAATTTTGTACAGATTTAGGACCTTTTCTTTTTTTTTTTTTTTTTTTTTTGTAGTTGGAGTCTCACTCTGTCGCCCAGACTGGAATGCAGTGGCCGCTCCCGGCCACCACAGCCTCGACCTGCTGGGCTCTGGCGATCCTTCCGCCTCAGCCTTCTGAGTAGCTGGAATTACAGGCATGTGCTACCACGCCCGGCTGATTTTTTGATTTATTGTAGAGATGAGGTCTCACTGCCCAGGCGGATCTCTAACCTGTGGGCTCAGGCAATCCACTCACCTCATCCTCCTAAAGGCGCGGGATTATAGGCTAAGCCACCAAGCCCGGCTCTTTTCATTCTTATTATGGAACTTGAATATAGACGTATGAGTGTGTGTGTGTGTGTGTGTGTGTGTACACCTAAGAATTAGAATATTTCTAGTCATCTGCTAGTGTCCTGTAATTTTTTAAAGCATTTGAGTGTACTAGTAATCTTTTTTATATTCTTTCTCATTTCCCTAAATAGAATGAAACTAGCTTAAAAAACATATTTATACAGGCTGGGTGCAGTGACTTACAACTGTAACCCCAGCACTTTGGGGGCCAAGGCAAGAGGATTGCTTGAGCCCAAGAATTCGAGACCAGTCTAGGCAACATAGCAAGACCTCCTCTCTACAAAAAATCAAAATATTAGTTATAGTGGTACATTCCTGTAGTCCCAGCTACTCAAGAGGCTGAGGCCGAAGGATCACCTGAACCCAGGAGGTTGAGGCTGTGGTGAGCTGTGATTGTACCACTGCACTCCAGCCTGGGTGACAGAGTGAAAAAATGTATCTTTAATTTGGGGAATATTTCTTATTAAATAAAAACTTCTACAATCAAGCTCGTCTCTATTGGAAAGAAATGAACTTTGGCTAACTGGCTTTGGTTGAACTTAGAGCAGTGGACTTGATCTTATTTTCATAGACTAATGTGGCTACGGTTGTAATAAGTTAACTCTGATCTAGAAAACAATGGGTGGGAGTCACTGATCTAGAAAACAATGGGTGGGAGTCACATTAATTGGATCCCATACAATTGTGTGCATACTTATCTGCATATCTATATTTTAAAAACAGTCATAAAAAGTTAACCCTTTTTGAAAAATCACTAAAGTTGCTTTTTCCCGCTTCAAAATTTTAGGCCCACCCAAAATACTTGAGTTGTATTGCGATCAGCTGTTTTTTCCTAGCTGCCAAGACTGTTGAGGAAGATGAGGTAATAAATTCCTTCAAGATTAGTTATTTCTTTTTATGAAAATTTCCTTCCATGTATTAACTTACTTTTTGTTTGCCATAACAAAAATTGAAAATGAGTTTATTTCTATCCTCTTCTCCCTGTCCCTGCTCCCCTTTGCTTTGGATAGAGAATTCCAGTACTGAAGGTGTTGGCGAGAGACAGCTTCTGTGGATGTTCCTCATCTGAAATTCTGAGAATGGAGAGAATTATTCTGGATAAGTTGAATTGGGATCTTCACACCGCCACACCATTGGATTTTCTTCACATTGTAAATATACTTGACGTGTTTTAGTTTACTTGAATATGTAGTCCTGTTTCAGTAACTTGAAACATTTACTTTGTCCACTCATTTATTTTGTACTGATTTTTAGGAAAAGGAAAATATTGCAATTAGGATATATGTCAAATCAGTGAAGCTAAAACTGCAAATGTAGAAATTGAATAGGTTATATCAATTTCTAGACATAATTTTCTAGATACTTAAATTAAAATAACGATCTTGTGGTTTTTCAGTTCCATGCCATTGCAGTGTCAACTAGGCCTCAGTTACTTTTCAGTTTACCCAAATTGAGCCCGTCTCAACATTTGACAGTCCTTACCAAGCAACTCCTTCACTGTATGGCCTGCAACCAACTTCTGCAATTCAAAGGATCCATGCTTGCTCTGGCCATGGTTAGCTTGGAAATGGAGAAACTGATTCCTGATTGGCTTCCTCTTACAATTGAACTGCTTCAGAAAGCACAGGTAGGTGTCAGTCTACATAGTGTTCATTTTAAGTTTTTCTTTATTAGGCTACATAAGGTTACCATGTTAAGAGACATTGCTCATCTTGTAATGGCAAATCACTCTTAAGAGTAGACGAGTAAAGTATACATTTTTTTTGAGTTGGAGTCTCACTCTGTCGCCCAGACTGGAGTGCAGTGGCCACTCCCGGCCACCACAGCCTCGACCTGCTGGGCTCTGGCGATCCTTCTGCCTCAGCCTTCCAAGTAGCTGGAACTACAGGCGTGCACTACCACGCCCAGCTAATTTTTTGATTTATTGTAGCAATGAGGTCTCGCCTAGTTGCCCAGGCAGGTCTTGAACCCGTGGGCTCAGGCAATCCACTCACCTCAACCTCCCAAAGCGCGGGATTACAGGCTGAGCCACCGAGCCCGTCTGTAAAGTATACATTTTAAATTTACAGGTTTAGATGTCTTTTTTCTCAGAAAATTTAGAAAGTATCTTGTAAATTTCTTTTCAGCCCTTCTAGATTAAGAATTTAAAAAAACTAAAAAGGTTCTCAGTAATATATTCTTTAGTTTTGTATAAAGAAACCTCCTAGCTACATCTGTAGGTTTCATGTAGTATTTCTCTTCTTCCCTCATTTTATAATAGATGACAGAAACATAAATTGCAAATAAGTTATTGTTGACTAGTAAGTGAAGTATCTGTGCCAGACTGCAGCAGGTGAAAGCTACCTTTCTGAAAGAGGTCTTGTCTTGGTAGTGCTATTATTGCCTGAGATTAGTTCGTAAGTTGTATCTACAAATTGTTGTAAAATGTATAGATTGGTAAATTACCAACCACCTAAGTAAAATGTAAGGTGGAGAAAATGCTTATTCAGTTGGAAAGTTTGAATTGGGGTATATGTTAGCTACTACTTTGTGAGAAGTCTTACTGGTTCTGTTTATGTCCCCAAATACAATTTAACAAGTTTAGATTTGTTGCAAACCATGCTCCTCTCCCAACTGACTCAGGAATCTACTTTTCCTTTATATGGCTCTGTTTATTCTGACTTTGCAGTAGTTATTCTGATTTGTTTCATTCAATTTTATTTAGGAGATTGTTAAATTCTGGGCTTACAAACATTTTATAGTAAATAATTGTAGCAAAGGACTGCAGTTATTGAACATTAAAACTTTGAATAGAATGCTATAAAAGAAAAACAAGAATAACACTTTTGGTGTTTTGTACGATAGTTATAATTGATCTTAGAGCAGACATTTTATTTATTTTAATTTAATTTTATTTTTGAGTAGGAGTCTCACTTGGTCACCCACACTGGAGGGCAGTGGCATACTCCTGGCCACTGCAGCCTCAGTCTTCCGGGCTCAGACGATCCTCCTGCCTCAGCCTTCCAAGTCGCTGGAACTACAGGCACATGCCACCATACTTGGCTAATTTTTTTTTTTTTTGAGTTGGATTCTCACTGTCACCCAGACCTACTGGGCTCTGGCGATCCTTCCGCCTCAGCCTTCCAAGTAGCTGGAACTATAGGCACACGCTACCATGCCTGGCTAATTTTTGATTTATTGTAGAGATGAGGTCTCGCCAAGTTGCCCGGGCGGGTTTTGAACCCGTGGGCTCAGGATTCCACTCACCTCAGCCTCCCAAAGTGCAGGGTAATAGGCTGAGCCACCGAACCCTGCTTAATTTTTTGATTTATTGTAGAGATGAGGTCTCACGAATTTGACCAGGCTGGTGTCGAACCCCTGGGATCAGGCAATCCTCTCACCTCGATTTCCCTAAGTACTGGGATTATGGGTGTGAACCACTGCTCCTGACCAGAGAAGATATTTTACAAATTTGTCAGTGCTGCCTTTCTGCTTCTGGGAATTTCAGGCTCTAGTTTGTGAGCAGAGAAGGGCTGAGAGTCTTTTCATAGAAAGACTGATGATGGGAGCAGTTTGTTGGTTAGCGCTATCCCTGCGTAGTATTACATAGGCTGTTTCTTTTTCTCAAGGGATATATGTTCTTTTAATTGTGTATTTAAGTTTTCTGATGCAGGAAGAAGAAAGTGTTCACTGAAATCTTTTCTTTCCTTAACTGAAAGGAGTGTTACAAACTTGGGATTGAACAGATTCTTCGTAGAAATCATTTTGTTCAACTCCTTTATGTTATAGCTCCAGTTTAGGGAACTTGAGGCTTTTTAGAATTTCTTTTTTTTTTTTGTTTTGAGTTGGAGTCTCTGTCGCCCAGACTGGAGTGCAGTGGCCATTCCTGGCCACCGCAGCCTCGACCTGCTGGGCTCTGGCGATCCTTCCGCCTCAGCCTTCCAAGTAGCTGAAATTACAGGCATGCGCTACCACGCCCGGCTGATTTTTTGATTTATTGTAGAGATGAGGTCTCGCTGCCCAGGCGGGTCTCGAACCCACGGGCTCAGGCAATCCCCTCACCTCAGCCTCCCAAAGGCGCGGGATTACAGGCTGAGCCACCGAGCCCGGCTTAGAATTTCTTAGTAGTGAAGAAGATAAAAAGAAACAGTGCTTTCTCCATACCACACAAACCTTAAGAATTCTGGCTCAGTGACTTTCAGAGTTTCCTTTAAAAGTGGAACCCTTCTCCTTTCTTCCCCCAACAAAATCTTGTGCACACACAATAGCAGGATGTAGAGTAGAAAAGTGAAGCTATACTTTGTAACACGTGTTTAGTGCAGAGTCCTATTCAATATGGCCTTTACCCTTCCATGGCTGTTGGGACAGAGTTTGAAAACTTCTGTTCCATTCTCTTGTGTGTCTGTGTGTGTGTGTGTATATGCACGCGTGTGCTCACATACACATGGTGCTAAAAAAATGAATACACATTTTAAGTATGACGTTTACTCAAAAGATGGTGTTAATCAAATGAATGGTAATGTCACCATGCAACAGGCAAGTCAGTCAAAGAAAATGGTGGAAGCCTGGTTGAACAAACGAATGTCATACTACACGTTGCTACTGTAATTCAATTCAACTTCTGTAGGTAATACATAGATAACATCTCTTAAAATGTGTATACATTTTTTTTGGCCTCCCTCCTGTGTGTGTGTATGTGTGTGTATAATTGTTTTTTGTGTTTGTTTGAGTTGGAGTCTCACTCTGTCACCTAGGCTAGAGTGCAGAAGCATGCTCCCAGCTACCACAGCTATGACCTGCTAGGCACAGGCGATCCTTTTGCTTCAGCCTTCCAAGTAGCTGGAACAACAGGCGTGCACTACCATGCTCAGCCAGTTTTGTTTTGTTTTTTATTTGTAAAGAGGAGGTCTTGTAAGTTGCCCAGGCTGATCTTGAGCCCCCGGACTCAAGTAGTCCTCTAGCCTCCACCTCCCAAAGTGTTGGGATTACAAGCGTGAGCCACTGCTCCTGGTTTCATGTACATATATTAATACATTACACACACATTTATTGAGAAATCTGTGAGGTACACACTAGGAATACTGTGTGTGTGTGTGTGTGTGTGTGTGTTTTAACGGTCTCTGCCCCATGTAGTATTCAGTTGCAATGGGGAAAATAATGAATAAAAGTAAGGTCACAAAACTTGGTAGAGACTTTGGGACGTGTTCTAGCAGTTCTGCTCTAAAATCAGCTTAGACTGGTGACTAAACTATGTAGTGTGGCCTAAATATGGATGGCTTCTGGTTCTTCAGGACTTAGTTCTGTCTTTGCTAAGTTTTCTGTGTTCGGGTAGGAAATACCAGGTCTAAGAGTTTTCAGATGAGATCCATGATAAGGCCACAGTAATATCAGATACTCCTCCTGGATTTCTGGTTCTAGTATAGGAAATTCTTGGATCACATTGGTGAGCTAAGGCCAGAATTGCTTTGGATACGACTCACAGTGTTTTGTTTGAACAGGGTCAAACACAGACATTTCATGCTGAGAGAGGCCACTGTTACTAGCTCTGCCTGTGCCTCTTCTGAACATGAGACTTCGTATGGCCAGTTTTCCCAGGTTTGAAAGGCAAACTTCCTCTTGTCCCTTCTGGCCTCCCACCCCCACACCTCCTTGACCTCTTGTGCCACCTCTTGGTCACTATTCTAGTACTGCTGAGCTTCTTTCTCTTTTTCCCCTTCTTCCTCCCTTGTTCCACTTGTGTGGCTTTGCTCATGTCCTCCCCTTTCTGACTGATGTGGCTACCCTGATCATCTAAGGGTGTTAACTCTGCCTAGGTTAATGTAGTGATCTCCCTAGTTCCTAGCTGGGCAGAAGTAAAAAATGATGTCCTAGTTTAAAATTAAAGGGGAGTAGCCGGGCGTGGTGGCTCACACCTATAATCCCAGCACTTGGGGAGGCTGAGGTGAGAGGATTGCCTTAGCCCACAGGTTCAAGACCAGCCTGGGCAACTTGGCAAGACCTCATCTCTACAATAAATAAAAAAATTAGCCAGATGTGGTGGCGTCTGCCTGTCGTTCGAGCTACTTGGAAGGCTGTGAGGTGGAAGAATCCCCTGAGCCCAGCAGGTCGGGGCTGTGGTGGCCGTGAGTGTGCCACTGCACTCCACCCTGGGCGACAGAATGGGACTCCAAATCAAAAAAAAGGAAGAAGAAGAAAAAAAAAAACTAGAGGGGAGTTAAAGAAGCAGACCCTCCCCACCAGAATCTCCTTGAAAGTCACTAAGGTCAGATTACTCGGGCAGGTGTCCTCCTCAGTGCTCTGTGAGTTCACCAAACCTGGATCCTTCTGGGCCTATCACTTTTGTCAGTATTGTTATGAAAAATAGCAATCAGTTTTCTTTTGACACTCTGTAATTAGAGTTTATTTTAAATCCTTTTAATTAGAAGACTGACTTGTGTCTGGAGTTTTAAATTGTAATTCCAATTCCAGTTTGTGTGTGTGTGTGTGTGTGTGTATGCTTGTTTTGTTTCCTCCACTGATTCTTAACAAGGATCAGATTATTTTGGTGTTCTCTTTTTTTTTTTAAGGACAAATTCAGATTGTACTAGAGGAGGGAATGTATTTTGATGCTTTATTTTGGACAAACAACTTAGGATTTGGGTATAAGTGAAGTTTATATAGATGATTTTGGTTTGAATAATTTTCAGTGTTCTTTCTAGCACTATCTTTTTTTGCCAGTCTTCCACCTCTAAAATACAACTCCCTATTTACTTAGTTTTTCGCACAGAAAGATTATAGTGACATAAGTAATTTTCCTTTTACTTAAATACATGTCTTTTTTCAGGATTCTGCCATGGTATGTATTTATGCCTAGTGACCAAGGCATTAGAATATTTGTGGAGCTTTTACTTTTTTAGGCCACTATTAGTCATTTGCTAAAGAATAGTTCATTAAACTAGATACAGTTGGCCCTCCATATTTGTGGGTTCCACATCTATGGATTCAACCGTATATTGAAAATATTTGGGAAAAAATTCCACAGTGTTCCAAAAATCAAAACTCGAATTTGTCATGTGCCATGTACTACATTGAATCCACATAAATAAAGTGATGTTAGGCATTCTATTAGAGATTATAAGTAATACAGAGATGATGTCAAGTATGCGGGATGATGTGCATGGATTATATGCCAATACTATGCCATTTTATATCAGGAACTTAAGCATCTTTGGATTTTGTTATCTGGGGGGGGTCCTAAAACCAGCCTTCCACACATAACAAAGGATGACTGTAATTACTATTTAGAAATAATTTCTACACTTCAGCCTATTTTCCCTTCCCAGATTTTTTTAAAAATTTCTAGTCCCTCCCTTTTGTAAGCTTCTTGAAGTATTGGCAGAAGCTTCATCCCTTCTCTGTGCTGTTGTGTTCTACTGTTTTCAGCATGATTCAGCTTGTTTTACATCCCTGGGTCATGTGACAAGACCTAGCCTAAATATAAGCTTGATAGTTGAGGGACTATGTTAAGGATTATGCATTTTTTCTTTTTAAGAGAGGGAAAAAGTCTAATAGTAGTTAATAGTGTGTTACCCATAATGTGTTATCGAGCACTTTTCAAGCTAGGAAAAAAAAAAAAATCAGTGATCAAAACATTAGGTGTTAAAATCTGCCATTTTCATGTATATTTCTGACAATTTCAGTTATTTTTACTTTTGTATTATAGGATGACATCAGCCTTTCTTCTTTATTCCCAGATACTTTTCTAAAAATAATGAATATACTTAGAGATAAAAATAACTTTGTTGGCCAGGCACAGTGGCTCAGCCTGTAATCCCAGTACTTTGGGAGGCCAAGGTGAGAGGATTGCCTGAGCCCATGGGTTTGAGACCAGCCTGGGCAACTTGGTGAGACCTCGTCTCTACATTAAATCACAAAAGTTAGTCGGATGTGGTGGCATGCATCTATAGTTCCAGTTACTTGGAAGGCTGAGGTGGAAGGATCGCCTAAGTCCAGCAAGTGGAGGCTGCGGTGGCTGAGTGTGCTGCTGCACTCCAGTCTGGGTGACAAGAGTGAGAGTCCAACTCAAAAAAACTTTGTAACCAAATGTGTGCTTGTAGAGTATGTTCTTTATTTTCTCTGTGGTATTGCAAATACTCATGCTGTGTGCTGCAGGTTATATGTGGATGACTAGGACTTGGTCCTGAAATATCCAAAATACCTATAAAAATATGCAAAACTGGGAAAAAATGATCCTTGAGAGTTTATGGTGTGTGTGTGTGTGTGTGTGTGTGTGTGTGTGTGTTGGAGTCTCACTCTGTTGCCCAGACTGGAGTGCAGTGGCACACTCACAGCCACCGCAGCTCCGACAATCCTTCCGCCTCAGCCTTCCGAGTAGCCGGAATTACAGGCATGTGCTACCATGCCCGGCTGATTTTTTGATTTATTGTGGAGATGAAGTCTCGCTGCCCAGGCCGGTCTCGAATCCGCGGGCTCGGGCAATCCACTCACCTCAGCTTCCCAAAAGCACGGGATTATAGGCTGAGCCACCGAGCCCGGCTCCTTGAGAGTTTAATGGTCAAAAATAGGCTTCCTGTAGGTGATGGTGTTTAGTCAGGCCTGGAGGGAATAGGTAATTACAATTTAAATAAGTAGAAATAGTATGAGCGTTCGTAAAGTAAGAAAGGGGAAGATTTGTGCATAACAGAAAGGCCTGTATAGCAGGAATGTAGAGCACAAATTCGAAGGATGCTAAGAAATATGTCTGGAAAAGAAGGTCGGGATCAGATTGTGGAGAGCCTTATTAATACTAAACTCAGGCCAGGCTCCGTGGCTCAGCTTATAATCCTAGCACTTTGGGAGGCTGAGGCGAGTGGATTGCCTGAGCCTGTGGGTTTGAGACCAACCCAGGCAACTCACCTCTACAATATATCAAAAATTAGCCGGGGTTGGTAGCACATGCCTGTAGTTCCAGCTACTTGGAAGGCTGAGGGGAAAGGGTTGCCGGAGCACAGCAGGTTGATGCTGAGTTGACTGTGAGTGTGGCACTGCACCCCAGCCTGGGTGACAGAGGACAGAGTGAGACTACTACTCGCACCGGCATGCTGCTGAGGCGACATGGATAGGAATATCTGTTGCTACAGAAGATTATGTTGGCAGTGTTGTGATTGATTACGGGGAAAGTAAGCAGAGATGCTTCACTACAGACACAGTTTTGAAGGCCTTCTATGTGCAGGCTTTGTGCTAGAAACTTTAGGGATAGAGAGTTGAATGCCTGCACCTTGGATCTTGTAGTTTATAATGGAAAGGCTAAATGGTTAAATAAGTTATTCTAATAAGATATGGTAGATATGTCAACAGGTTGATACAGAACAGCATTTGGGGTGTTTAAGGGATTGGGAGTGTCTGGGAAATTCCAGAAAGGACCAATACCTGAACTGTCCTTAAGGATAAGAAAGATTTAACAGAATTTGCAAATTAAGCGAAGACATTAACAAAACCATTTCTTCCTAGTGTTATTTACTGTTTTATAAAAATATAACTTGTCTAAAGTTCTCATTTACTGTTTTAAAAAAAAAATACATAATTTGTTATAAACTCTTTGCTAGACAGCCTTCCTCCCCATCCCTGATTACAATTTTTTTCTTCTTGCCCCCTGGCTTCTTCCTTCATTCTTTTTTTTTGAGTTGGAGTCTCACTCCGTTGTCCAGGCTGGAGTGCAGTGGCACACTCACAGCCACCTCAGCAGTGACTTGCTAGGCTCTGGTGGTCCCTCTGCCTCAGCCTTCCAAGTAGCCGGAACTACAGGCACGCACTACTGTGCCTGGCTAATTTTTGATTTATTGTAGTGATGAGGTCTCACCAAGTTGCCTGGGCTGGTCTTGAACCCATGCACTCAGGCAGTCCACTCACCTCGGCCCTCCAAAGTGCTGGTATTACAGGCTGAGCCACCGAGCCGACCTTCTTACATTCTTAATAAATGTGTTTATCTGTACTATTGTCTCCACTGAAAAAATTAGAAGAAATGAAGGGCCTTCTAAATGGGAAATAGACTGGGGGAAGAAATCAGACATTGGGCAGATAGCAGTGAACAAAAGAGTAGTTTCTGTTCTCATGTAAATGTGTAGGATACAATTGCAAATAAATTCAAGTTGCAAAGAGATTTGTATTAGAAATACAGATTGGGACATGCTCTCTAAGAAGACGATGGGTAGGCTGGAGAAACGGATGAGTTTGAGGGAGGAGATGTGGGATGAGTAAAGAAGACTGAGGGGATACAGGGCATGGGGAAGCAGAGCTGACAGAGCAGCCTGTATTGATCAGTGATAGCCTTTGTGGTGTTTGTTTTTCCTGGTCCAGATGGATAGCTCCCAGTTGATCCACTGTCGGGAGCTTGTGGCACATCACCTTTCTACTCTGCAGTCTGCCCTGCCTCTAAACTCCGTTTATGTCTACCGTCCCCTCAAGCACACTCTGGTGACCTGGGACAAAGGAGTGTTCAGATCACATCCCTCCTCTGTACCAGGCCCAGATTTCTCCAAGGACAACAGCAAGCCAGAAGTGCCAGTCAGAGGTACAGCAGCTTTCTGCCATCATCTCCCAGCTGCCAGCGGGTGCAAGTATGCCTCTACTAAACGCAAAGTAGAGGAAATGGAGGTAGATGACTTCTACGATGGAATCAAGCGGCTGTATAATGAAGAGAATGCTTCAGAAAATGTGGGTTCTGTGTGTGGCACCGATTTGTCAAGACAAGAGGGACATGCCTCCCCTTGTCCACCCTTGCAGCCTGTTTCTGTCATGTAGTGTCAACAAGAGTTACCTTCAGGTGCAAGCTAAGATAGACTACTCTGAGAATAACAGGTAAAAAACCAGGAAGGGCTATAGAAGGATAGGTACCTTTTCAGGCTGATCTGAAGTGAGCCAGAAAAAAAACCCTCATTTACTTAGGCGACTAATTATAATTCAACATCATTTAAGTGCTTAAAAGACCAAAAAAAAAAAAAAAAAGTTGAAAGTCCAAAAGATCCAAAATTTTCTTTAAAACAAAAAATTTCTTTGTAGTATGTCAGTTGCACTCTTCTGCTAAGATGTAATGTAGTTTGCCCCGTGTCAAAAATTCAGTTTTTTTAAATTCAGAATTCATAGCTAGCAAACCTGTCCCCAGAATCCTGACTTATTTTCCTGTTGCTTTTGCTTGCTTCTCCATTTAATACTTAATGAATTTTATGCATGTTGATCTATACTCTGACTTTCACTGAATAAGAAACCCCCAAATTCTTTTTTAGCAATTTAATGAACAAGCTATATCAGTGTGTTAGCCATGTTTAATCCATAACTAAAATTCCAGTTAGTCTGTAAAGGAAACTTTGGAATTGTCCCAAATGAATTAGAGGCAGTAATAGAAAAAGTTCTCACATTACCGTGTTGATTTTTGTGTTTGTCTCATTTCACATTCTGTATTTTAAAACTACTGTTTTTATTTTTGCTTATCTTAAATTGAAGCTTAAAAGTGGCATGTTTAGGACACTCTTAGATTTGTTGAAATCATTTCTGACATTTGTAAAAAAGAATTTGTGATAAAGTTAATATATCCAGGTGCTCACCAAAGAAACATATGTAACAACTAAAATTAGATTTTCTTTTTTGGTAACTGATCAGTTTTCACTCATGTATAATCAGTAGGAGACTGTCTAGACAGTGGGGCAGCTCGTATGATTTGAGTCTGTCACCTGTTTTAACTGAATTCAACACCCTAGATTTATGTTAAGCTATTAGAATTTTCTTGATAGAAGTCATACCCCCTGCCTCCTCAGCCTGCCTATATTTCTTTTAATGACTTCTGGATCCTGAGCTCCCTTTGCAGTCTGAAAAAGGTACTGCAGTCAGAACCATGTACTGATGATAAAAGCCTCTGGTAGCAATAAAAAAAGTTGTTCTTTACCTTTGTATCTGTATCTTTTTTCTGCTTGTGAAGAGATGCAGGTTCCTGACTGGTTAGGCGCTATTTCAACTAAAGAAAACAAGAAGTTCTGATATGCTTACCAGAAATGAAACCTGAAGAAAAGGAGATTTGCATGTGGTTGAAGGTTATATGCTGCAGGCTTTAGACAAGAATTTTTCTTGTATGGTGTTTTCTTACTAGTAGACTGTGGATCTTCCACACAGAAAATTCTCATCTTGGGGGTAAGAACAGGCCCAGAACTGTATCTAGATAACATGTCATTTTTATCCACTGGTCTCCCCCCCAAGTTTTCAGCTAACATCTGACTTTGGAAATTCTTGTGGTAGTTTAACTTTTTCATGACCTTACAATCCAGTTGAAAGGGGAGCATTTACTCATGTAAGTACAGGGAGTGGGAGGGTAGGTCTAAATGAACTATTTAATGTGAAGACAAAGGATTGGCTTCACAGACATAAAGATAACCATCCTGACATTCACCTGGCTTTTTTTTTTTTGAGTTGGAGTCTCACTCTTGTCGCCCAGGCAGGAGTGCAATGGCACACTGATGGCCACCACAGCCTCCAGCTGCGGGGCTTAGGCGATCCGTCTAGCTGGAACTACAGACACCCCACCATGCCTGGCTAGTTTTTGTGACTTACTGTAGAGATGAGGTCTCACTGAGTTGCTCAGGCTGGTCTTGAACTCTCAGGCTCAGGCAGTCCTCTTGTCTTGGCCTCCCAAAGTGCTGGGATTACAGGTTGAGCCACCGTACCTGATTTTCTTTTTTTTTTCTTTTTTCTAGAGATGAGGTCTCCTCAAAGTGCCCGGGCTGGTCTCGAACCCATGGTTTCAGGCACTCCTCTCACCTTGGCCTCCCAAAGTGCTGGGATTATAGGCATGAGCCATTGTGGCCTGTCTGGCTCTGTTTCTTAATTCTAAATTGTGGGTGCTCTAGGAGGTGCACAACAGTGTATGTTCATAGTAAGATGAGTGGTACTTAGTTCTCCTCTTCCTCCATTTTAACAAATGAGGACACAGTTTTGTTATATAGGAAAAGGGATAAAATCGCGTCTAGGGTCAATATTTCATATATAGTTCAGCAGCTGCAAATTGAACAGAAGTTGGAGGACAAGAGGATTTGCATTGTTAGGTCTTAAAAGTTTTCTGTTTTTAAAAATTGCTGGCGAATCAGTTTGGAACAAGTGGGATGTTTGGGTTGATAGCTCTCACACTTCAAAGCTTATCTAACCCGTGGTTGAATTCAGTTGTGGTATTTTTGAAGCTCTGATCCTCCTGGGCACCCTTTCAGAGGCCTGAGCCTCCTTCCTCATTACCTATTATGGGGCTTTTGGAGAATTCTGCCTTGAGACAGAAATTGCACTATATATATATATTTATTTCTGAGTCAGGGTCTCACCGTCACCAAGGCTGGAGTGTGGTGGCATGGTCATGGCTCACCATAGCCTTGACCTGGGCTCAGGTGAACCTCTCTCAGCATCCTGAATAGTTGGGACTATCGGCACATACCACCATGCCCGGCTAATTTTTTTATTTTTCTGTAGAGATGAGGTCTCACTGTATTGCCCTGGCTGGTCTTAAACTCCTGGATTCAAGCAATCCTGCTTTAGCTTCCCAAAATGCTAGGATTATAGGCATGAGCCACTGTGCCCAGCTGCTATATTCCTAAACTGTGGAACTTTTCATCAAAAATGGCCCTGCTGTTTAGTTCCCTTTTTACCTGAAACTAGTCACTGCCTGTCCCAAGTTACTTATGTTAAATTTTGGCACTGTATCAGAAACTCCGAAGATTTGGAAACTTGAGCTTTATGTATCATAATTTTCTGGTGCCTCCTGGTGGCTAAAAAACACCGTCATCCTATGAAGCCTCTGGAAAGGTATACTTGATGGACATAGTACTCACACTTGAATTCTCCAACAGAAAAAAAACTAAAGAACATGTTCCAGCCCCAGCAGATCAGGCTAGAAGCTAGACATTTACTTCATTCTCTGTAAGGATGGTATGAAGTAAGTTATTGAGAACTGAATGTTTTCTCTGCAGGCAGACGATGTCTCATACTAGTGTGGTGGGCGGGGGAAGGGAGAGTTGAGGGTCAGGTGGACCCATCTGTTAGAAGTATTCCTGACACTGCCCTGGCCTGAGAAGTGCTGTTCATTTCCTCTTGTGTTATTCAAGCTAAGCACTTCTGTGTGTCTGCTGTTCTCTTTACACACCTGAGTTCTAAACTTCCTAATGCACTCATCTCGGTTTCCTGAAGCAGGAAGGCCAGCTGAGCCTGAGCAGCACAGCGACCTTTTCACCTGAGAGGTGGCTGCGTTGCTGCTGCTCAGCCAGCACGGTGGGCACTTACCTTCATCCCTAAGACGGTTGGTACATTTTTAGCTGGGAAGGGAAGACACTGTACCAGCGTTTTCAGTCATCCTGCGAGATATGCACCCCCAGTTTACATGAGCAAATTGAGGATTAGAGGGTTGCCCAGTGCCACATAGCTAAGAATTTTCTTTACAGAGGTTCAAATTCTAACTCATCTCAAACCTTTACCCTTTCTATTGGACATCATGAAGTTTTTTCTAATGTGTAACTTGTAAAGCCTCCAAAATTATTGAAAGCCTTTAAGCTATGTTAACATGTCACTACACCCATTCTTAAATAATGCTATAAGCTTTGGCCGCTAGATGGTGCTTCTGGAAAAGGAACACAGCATCTTAAAATTTATAGGAGAAATTGAGTTGTCTGGGTTTATTGCATGCTAATGGGCAGTTGAACACTCCTCTGATTACCACTCCAGTATGTCAACATTTTGCAGTTACGGGTTCACATGTAAGGCGTAGGAGGCCTGTGCATGTGAGACTGAGACAGCTTTTAGCAGCATCAGCCATGGTTGAAGGGCAGATGGTGGCTGGATATGACGTCTCAGACCAAGGGAAAAAAACAAACAAACCAGAACTAGTCTTAAAAATTCCAGTTAGTGTGGTGTACCATCCTACAAAGTAGCCTAGGAATACAATTGAGAAGGCTTGAACACAGCTAAATCCCAAACCTTGCTGTGTTCAGTTTGAGTTGGATTTGACCAATTATTAGGGCAGAAAAGAGGAAAAGCACACTTAGCACAGCTTGCATCAAGGAATTAATTGAAAGCTTTCCCTCACCATAGTGAGTTCAGTGGCTTTTATGATTCACTAATAAGTGAGACCCATGTGTAGCCCAGAGATGGAACTCCCCATGTACTTATCTTGATTACTCTTCAGTTGAAAAGATGTAATAAGAGGTAGCCAAGAATGTCTCATCAGATACAGAAATTTGAGAAGCGCTCACAACTGGTTTAGTTCCCAGGAGCTTCTGAGTCAAGGCTGAAATGAGACCCCCCCTACCCCCGATCTTGAAGTACAGCCTTCACAGCAGCTCAGATGCCAGAACGGTTGACCTTGTGTTGCACAGCTGTGAGGCAGTAGAAGAGCACTCAGAGTAGGCCTAGGCCCAGTAGACTGGTCTCTCGGCTCTTGGAAAAAGCTTGCTTTGTTAGGCGTGGGATGCTCAGTGAAGGGCAGCTTCAGACAAACCACCACTGAAAAGCAACTGATGGGGAACAAGACCCCTTTGCTTTTCAAAATATGTTGCATCTTCAGCAGAGATGTTAGCATAGAAAAGGTTTACCTTTACTCCCAAAATATGCTGTGTTCAAAAGGTATACAGAGGGACAAGGGCAATTCACAGTGCGTGGATAAATTCCCAGCACCTGTTGTAGGCCATGTATTTTATTAATTAATTATTTTTGAGTTGGAGTCTCACTCTGTCACCCAGACTGGAGTGCAGTGGCCGTTCCCAGCCACTGCAGCCTTTACCTGCTGGGCTCCGGCTATCCTTCCACCTCAGCCTTATGAGTAGCCGGAATTACAGGCGTGCGCTACCACGCCCGGTTAATTTTTTGATTTATTGTAGAGATGAGGTCTCACCTGCCCAGGCGGGTCTCGAACCCGCGGGCTCCCAAAGGCACGGGATTACAGGCTGAGCCACCGAGCCGGCTAGGCCATGTATTTAAAAGAGGGAAGGAGGAGTGGGGGGAGGTGGGTGAGTGGATGTAGGAAACAAGGAAAGTGAGAACTGCAGAGCTCTAAAAACATTGGCAGAGAAAGCACAGCTAAGTCCAGCTCTTTATGGAATGGTATTCTGCCCCACCCCCAACACACACACACACACACACACAAACACGCGTGTTCTTTTGAGGGACAGGGTCTAACCTTGTTTTAATACCTCTGCCTCCTCTAATCTAGGTGCCATAACTCTGGAAGAAAGTTTCTACAGTGGACTGTTCACCTCATGGCCCTGCAAATCATTTGACTTGAGGCAGATGTGAAATCTTTTGTACCTCAGGTGATGTTCCACTTACAACCAAAAGATCTCATTTATAGTCAGGAATAGCAAGGTTGGAAAGGAAGCTGAGTGGACACCTGGGCTCACAACTAGTCTTCTCAAGTTAACACATGCAGTCCCCTTCACCTGCTTGGCATACTTCACGAGGACTAGATGTCACAGTTTTCAGAATGCAAGCACAAGGATCTTGAAAGTGAGCCAGGTGGAAAGGTTGTCTAACTACAACCACAATTAGGCACTTAGTTTTCCAGACATCTAGAACTGTTTAGCCATAAGCTGGGCCAATGGTAGACAAAAAGCGCAATTAAAATCAGCAGGAACTTTCATTTGCTAATGCTGATGAGGAGGTTTGGCCAAGAGCACTGGGATGAGGACTTAGCACAGCTGTCCCAGCTCGGCGCATACTGATTCAGAAAACTGTATCTCGTGTATGCATGTGCTGTGCTAATCTCAAGTAGAACATCTAGACTACACTTTGTTTTTTGAGTCGGAGTCTCACCCTGTTGCCCAGGGACACACTCATGGCCACCACAGCCTTGACCTGCAGGGCTCAGGCCATCCTTCCACTTCAGCCTTCCAAGTAGCTAGCTGGAACCCCTGAGCTCAGACAATCCTCTCACCTCCACCTCCTAAAGTGTTGAGATTACAGGCGTGCGCCACTGTACCCGGCATAGACTACATTTGTTTAAGAAGGCAGAGTCTGTATCTGAAGCCAAGCAATTTTTTTTTTTAAGATTGAACGAAGGCTGGGCATGGTGGCTCAAGCCTGTAATCCCAGCACTGGCCGAGTCAAGAGGATTGCCTGAGCCCAGGGGCTTGAGACCAGCCTGGGCAACTTGGGGAGATCTCATCTCTACGATAAATCAAAAAATCAGCTGGGTGTGGCAAGCTCCTATAGTTCCAGCTACCTGAGCCCAGCAGGTCGGGGCTGCAGGTCCATAAGCATGTCACTTCACTCTAGCCTGGGCAGGAGTGAGATGCCGATTCAAGAAAAAAAAAAAAAAAGATTGAATGAAAAAGCCTACCACCAGTGAAAATAGGTCCAGATGACTCAATACTTCTTTTCCATAGTGCAGTTTGAGATTAAGCCAATAACTTCTTATTGCTGATGATTATTCCGGGGACAGTTTCCCATCCCTTAGCTGGTCAGCCAGAAGAACTTGGAAGAATCTATCAGTTTTATCAACACGAGAAAAAGAGCCACCTGAGGTAAGATACCAAACGAATGGTAGTCTATCTCATGAGAGATGGCAAGGCACTTCCCTAGGCTAACCTACTTAAACCTCTGTTCCCCCAGCCCCTCCTATGAAGATGATGACCATTACTCTTCCTTTAACCTGGGGGCTAGAACAAAAAAAGGGGCACAGAATAGCAACAACATATCACATATTTAAAAAATACTGCCTAATTTGATTTTTAAATATTGCTCAAAAATATTTTTACATGATATAGAAGGTTTTTTCAAATAAAGTTTTTAAAATGTTAAAGATAAGGAGTTTAAGAATAAAGTGGTCTCATATGGTAAGACCTACATGTTTATTTTTATTTTTTGAGTTGGAGTCTCACTGTGTCGCCCAGACAGGAGTGCAGTGGCTGCTCCCGGCCACCGCAGCCTCGACCTGCTAGGCTCCGGCAATCCACCTCAGCCTTCCAAGGAGCTGGAACTACAGGCGCGCGCTACCACGCCCGGCTGATTTTTTGATGTATTGTAGAAATGAGGTCTCGCCAAGTTGCCCAGGCAGGTCTCGAACCCGCGGGCTCAGGCAATCCACTCCCCTCAGCCTCCCAAGGCGTGGGATTACAGGCTGAGCCAGCAAGCCTGGCTAGACCTACATGTTTAACTTGCAAAATGGATCATGTCACGCTCTGGCACCAGTTAAGGAGTTGGTATTCCTCTTTGCCCCCACCTTCGCTGGTCACATCCCTAGATTTCTGTCCTTACAGATTATAGTGTACGATGAAGGGGCTGGCTTTCAACTCATTTGATGGCTCAAGTGACTCTGACTTTACTTATTTAAGCCAAATTGTTACGTTATTTGTCGACTAATTACTAATACCGTATTAGTCTAGGATTACCATAACAGAACACCACAGACTGGATGGCTTCAACAGCCCAAATTTATTTGCTCACAGTTCTGGAGCAAGTTCAAGAACAAGGTGTTGACAGTTTTTTGTTTTTTTGAGTTGGAGTCTCACTCTGTCACCTAGGCTAGAGTGCAGTGGCATGCTCACGACCACTGCAGCCTCAACCTGCTGGGCTCAGGTGAACCTTCAGCTCCAGTCTTCCAAGTAGCTGGAACTACAGGCATGTGCCACCACACCCGGCTAACTTTTTGATTTATTGTAGAGATGAGGTCTTGCCAAGCTGCCCAGGCTGGTCTTGAACCCATGGGCTCAATCAATCCTCTCACCTCAGCCTCCCAAAGTGCTGGGATAGGCATGAGCTACCATGCCCGGCCAGTTTTTTAAAAATTTTAGAGTTGTGACATACAAGTGGGGATTTACCATGTAAGTAGAACAGACTGGCAAGGAGCAATCTTTACTTAGAAACTATCATTAAAGGAATGATTACTTTTCATTGACAGTCATTATTTAATATTACTTTTAATAAATTTATTCCTAAGTAAAGGAAACTGCTTGCCAGCTTGTGCATCCAATTGCTATAATCTCTTTCCAGGAATCAAATTATTCTGGAAGCAGGGACAGTTGCTTTATTTCACTAACCACAGGAAACGTGTGCTATCATCCTGAGAGAGGAGCGGCCTGAAGATCTGACCAAGTGCAATTCGTGCTACCAATAGTCTTTTTATGATCTGCCTACTAAGGGGCTGAGAAATGAAGATGCAAATAGACAACTCTATAGACAAGTCATGAAACTGAAAGGTAGCTGAAAATGCATGTCCGTGCTGTACAATGGATGTGAATGTGGAAACTGTCCCTTGACTGTGAACTGCTCCCAAGACCTGACTGGGGAATAAAGTAATCTCACCTTGAATCCGACTCATCACAAACAGGCCAGCATTAGAAACCAATTGGCAGAAGCATGTGTTTGGATATGCATGTGTATCGTAAGTGATCCAGGCTGAACTGTATGATTCCCAGTGAGTTTTTTGCAGATATTATGGAGAAATCCACCAGGGTTACTGAGAAGACGGTGTGAATTAAAACCATTGTTAATGATGCTATTTGGATATGTGCCCATTGGGTGTTCATTTCCTATGGTCCAAGACATGTGGGTCCTGGTAAAAAACCTGTGGACACGAGGTAAAGAGTTTCACAATCAATAAAAAGGCAAGGATGGACCAGTAAGTTATTTTAAGGTATCTTTAAATATAAATCGAGCCCCAGAGGCAGAAAAGTCATCTACCCAACAACCAGCACATTTGAAACATTTGACTTGTAGGTCAAAACCCCAGTAACAAAAAAGGGAATTTTCTGGTTGTATTGAAGATGAGGAGAGCATATTAAACAGATTTTTTGTGAATTAAACTTCACTTAAATTTCCCCTTGAAGTGAGTTTAAACTTGGCATAATTTTGATAACAAAAGCAAGCTGAATAACCAATACCAAAAAACAAAACAAAAAATCAGAACTGGGCTCCCCCCGACAAAAAAAACCAGATTCCCAAACCCAAAACAACAAATACAGGTAACAGAAAAAGAGTCAAATAAAACAACAGTTCCTGAATTTAAAGGAAGGATGCCCACTTCTCTCTCTCAAGAGGCAGATGGTCAGCTGAAAAATAAAAACACTGTATCAATAGGACACTCCAAGGAAAAAAATTGCAGCCATCTCTGTTCATGCAGTATCAAATGTTAAAAAAACAAAAAAACCCCAAACACCAAAACAACCCGCAAAACTAACAAAGGAAAACGATGCCCAGAACTGATGACCTGATGATGGTTGAGGCTCCTGATCGGTTGAGAATGTTGCTCATGGGACAGAAAAGATGGGAGTTACCATGAGATCAAGTCTGTGGGCCCCACGTGGTGGCCACTCAGGTTAGGGGACCTGCTGTCTTCAGTCCGTGAGTTCTTGGGTCAGCAGCTTCAAGAACATGGCAGCTAAGCAAGAGGGTCCCAGCACAAGACCTTGGGTCTTGGCCCACGTTCTCTGTTTCACTCAATTTTCTTTTTCCTTTCATTAATATTATTACGTATTACTATTTGAGGGGAGTGACAAGTCACTTCAGGAACCACTATGGGCAGTGGTTTGTAGACAGACATTGACATATACACACAGCAGTGCAATATTTGACCCAGACTTTAAAAGACCAGGAAGCGATGGTGAAATGAGGTAACTCTTCCCCAACACGTGAACAGACAGCTCCTGCTCTTCTAATGCTCTATGTCCATTAGGAGAGAGTAGGGCTTGTCAACAGGATGGCTACATAAAGAAGAAGCTACAGAAGAGAAAAAAGAAAGGGTCAGGTTCCAATCTGATTTTCAGAGGCTTAAAAAAAGAAAAAGAAAAAAAAAGGAGCTCTACAACAAGCTGTGAAAGAACAGCAGGGTGCCAGTTACAGGGATGATTTCCTGAAGCCCGGCTGGAGAGTTGGGTGAAAGGGGCACTGACCCCACAGGTCAGGGAGGACGAGGACACCTCAGCTGGGCTCCAAGCATATGGGTTGGCAGGGCGGACAGGGACGGGGAGCAGGGGCAGTGGAGATGGCATGTGAAGTGCGGGACACCACGTGGCAAGAATCTTGGAGGAGCTGGGGCAGCCCACACGGCAGCATTTCAATTTACCACACAAGGCAAGGAAGCGCGAGACTCTGTCATCCCTACATTTTTATCCAATATCATAAGCACGTATACATATACGAGTCAAGCAGCAACTAAAAAGAACTCACAAGAAAGGGCACACAGAACAAGGTTTGGGTAAAAATATATTTTCCCCGCTTTATGCCTTGGCACTCTAGTGATCTATGCATAGATTACCTGTCCACCACACTCCCGTCTTAACAGACACCAAATTACCAAGCAAGTTGCTAAGTGATCACTTTCATATTTGAAAAATGATATGCTTCACATCAATACAATTATTTTAGTTTTTAAAAAAGACAAATGTCTAACATGCAGCTTACAAATATGACAATTCTGCATTAACACTGAAAGGTTACACAACAGTTTTAGAAAACACATCGGTTATTTTCAAACAGCAAAATGACAAGGATCTACAACTACAGTTTAAGGCATATCTGCATATTTTAAAATTCAGAAATAAACAAAGTTCTAATGCTGTTCACAGCTTAATTTTCAATTTATGTAAAAAATTCCCTTCACACCTACATACAAACTAGACTTCACAGGTCCTAATTTCCTCTAAAGCATCATCACCTATGTGCTCCGTCAGTGCCAGCAGGACTTGTGGGAGCTGAGACTCACAATTCCAGACACTTGCAAACAGCAAAGCAAAGGGATCTGAATGGACAGCCTTGGGGGCCACACAGAGACAGGATGGCATGGGTCAGGAACAGCTGAAAGACCTGATTGATGGTGTATGTATGTGGAGCAGCTATGGACATGTCAAGAAAGCAAGGAACCCAGTCTGTTCGTCTGAAGCACACGAGAGGTGCAGAGAGGAAGCGTTCCTGCTGGGGAGTTACAAAGCAGAGAAAGATAATGAACATGCCCAGTGTTACATCAAATAATGCTCCTTGTCGGGATACCCTTTTTGGAAAAACCTTGGCCAGCTAATAAAAAAACCTCAATGTGGAAAACCTAGTGTGAACTACCACTAAATTCTCCTAAATGCTTTTTCATGACATCCTATGGCACACATAACTATTCTGGGTGTCCAAAGATGGCCATTATGTTTGAATAAAAGATGTGGGAGGCCAAGTACAGTTATCTAACACCTCCTCCCACCCCCCCAGAAAGAGGTGACCACTGTCAGCAGTTAGCACCAGAGAAACCATTACCCTAAGATAAAAAAGCAAGTGGTCATAAAGGCACCCCGGCATAAAACTTTTGAAACTCTTGATTTTCTACAGTGGAAGGGTAGTTTCTTGTTCTAGCTTCATTTATAGTGCCAGAATCAAGGCCCCTCTGACATGTCCAGTGATGCCCATGACATTGTGCAGAATACAGGCAGGGATCAGTAATTTCTGGCTTCCACATTGAGATCAAGAAATTGAATGTATGTGGTTCTTGAGAAAATATAAACATGACCATTTTAAATGTACTTCGGTTTCTTTTAAATAAAGGCCACTCAAACCGTTACCTCCCTACCCCCCTCCAAAAGAAAAAACATTCATCCATCGCATTTGTTTTCTCTAATTTTAAGAAGTCAGAAAGATCTCAAAGGTTTCTTACTACTGTACTTACATGCAAAGGCGAAAGCACATCCAATTAGATTTGAGGGTATCATTTACTCCGTGCAGAGCCAAGGACTACTGTGAAAAAAGGTATAGATACAGAAAGAAAAAAGAAAAGCAGCGATAACAAACTAAACAGGGCTGGGAGCAGTGGTAGAAAGAAGTTCAAAGCAACGCATCTTAAAAAGCCTCTATGTGTTTCTCTTGATTTTTCATTTTGTCTCTCCAATATGATTTTGCTGTGAAAATTTTAATACAAAAAAACCCAGTCAATAATCTTGGAATCAAAAAGTCAGGTGAATGCCTTTTGTAGTTAGGCTCATTTTAAAAAAGCTTTAGTGATACAAGAAACAATTTAAAGGTGTACTTTCTGTTACAAGGCACAAAAATGCTCGCGCAAGCAGGGGTTCGAACAAGCATACAACACAAATGTTCAAGCTTTTGTCTGGTGCACAGCGTAACAGCAAATTCAGCCCGTGATTAGAACCAGCATGCCAGTTAAGATTTGGCTGTCCCCAGTGACCTCTGGACTAGAATTACTATAAAAACCAAAACCAAAAATGCTGGACCAGGAGCTCCAAAGCCTGTAGTAGCCCCTATCGCTGCTGCTTCTAGTTTGGGCTTCAATGAAACTGATTTCCTTACTTTGCCTGATTCAGCCTAAGTCAGTTCATGGAAGACCACTCCTTTCCCCTAAGTATGGGGGAGGACAAAGAGAAGGAAAAGAAAATCTTGGTTGGAATCAAACAGAGACTTATTTTTTTTAAAGTGTGTGTCAGGGGAGGTGCAGCATATTCTGTCCTATTTACTTAACCCATAACTAGTGAAGGCCAGAAGGAAAAGGCAGAGGGGAGGAGGGTTTGTGAGAAACGTTATCCTTTCAAGCAGGAAACAGGAGACTACATTTAGAGAGAAAGCTGGGAGGATCTTGATAGGAAAAGAGGGAAAACAAGCAGATAGAAGGATAAGCATCAGGAAGGAACAGCATAGGAAAGAGAGTAGGCACGGGGTGTATGTCCTGTAGGTAAGACTTTCTACCTCTCCTTGACCTGTAGTGGCATGAGAGTAGTGGCCATCCTCTCCTTGTAGTAGCCAGAGATGGGGGAAATGGGGTCTGGCTACTGGCAGTGCCAGAGTTAGTGCTACTTGGCCTGTCATCTTAAAAAAATGTTATTTACTCTCATGCCACTACAGGTCAAGGAGAAGTAGAAAGTCTTACCTACATTAAAAAAGGAGCAAGTCGTTAGAATAGAAAAAAGAAAACTCAGTTAATTAGGGCTAGTCCTAATTCTTGATGAGGTGATGGCCTTGGATACCCAGAGCAGGCAGAGTTAGTCAGATCAGGAACATTCCTCCAGGACAACTGGATTTGAAACTCCA
Organism: Carlito syrichta; assembly: GCF_000164805.1. Taxonomy (NCBI): domain Eukaryota; kingdom Metazoa; phylum Chordata; class Mammalia; order Primates; family Tarsiidae; genus Carlito; species Carlito syrichta. Next base: position 413,399 of record NW_007026351.1, on the reverse strand, counting down.
GCCATTCAATTTCTTCTTCCTTTTATTGCCAAATATTAGCAGGTGACTACATAGGAACGCTTGTTGGGAAGTTAAATGTCTACTTCTTGACTCATGGGTATGTTGTGTTCTTTCCCATTCCCCCCTTAAACTGACAAGCTCCCTTCAAATTTGTGCTGCCGTGGAGTTTAAAGCCCATTTTCTTTGTGAATTATTTTTGGAAATTTTCTCTTCACGGTGAGTGAAAAATGTGATTAGAAGTACCAGTATCCTGGAATCAGTTATTATGTTCTTGCCCTAAGCCCCCTGAGAGCAAGTTTAGGTGTATTTGTAGAAGGTTCCTTACTGTAAGTAGTAAGTGGGCTATAGAAAGCCCATCATCCTTAGTAGAAGACTAAGCTTTCAGATCGTTATCTGTGAGTGGATGAAGGATGCACCAATACACGTGAACACGACCACAGTTTTCCTATGCACAGTCTACTTCCCACTTGGCCAGGGTTTGAAGACGGGCATTCAGGTGTGGTTTCAAATCATGAGCCAGTCTGAACAGACCTGCGAGCTCAGGTCAAATAGTATCATTGACTAAAACAGAAACATCATTTGCAAATACACAAGTCATGTGTAATGCTTACCCATCGTTCTGCCTGCATACAGATATGCCTGGGCTCAGGGCAAGCGTGGAGGCAAGACAGTGATTCAGGGACTGTGCAATCATGGAGATGAATACTCAAGAAAACACAAGCTGCTGTCACGGCCATTCAGGCTTTTAGTTGAGCTGCAGAGGCGGTGAGAAGGTTTCATGTCAGCCGTACAGGCAGCACTGGGCCCCACGCTCCTCAGTCCAGAGCCACACACAAGTAACAGGCTGCTTCGTGCCGCCATTCGGAACACTAACAAGCAGGTCACTGACTCTCCAGAAACAAAGTCCAGCTGCACAGAGCTTCTGCTGTTATTCCCTTGTTCTATCATTGGCCACTACCCCACAACATTCAGCAAGATGAGTTAATAGTTATTGGTGTTTGAGGAAGGGTAAAAAATAAAATAAAATAAAACTAAGGAACACACATGGCAGAAATACAATATTACTGCAAAAGCAGGTGAATGCGGGAACATCCTTGGCTTGCCAGGCTTTATGTGAAGCTTGCACTGCAAGTTAAAAACAAAACAAAAAAGTTAGAAATAATAACTAATAAAAAAGAAAGGAAAATTAGGAGCGCCAGCACCAGCATTCAGTGATGGTGAATGCTCATGCAATGATTATGGAATTGACAGAAATTAAAACCAAAAATTTGAGTAGGCTATTCTACATGACAAGCAAAAGCAAAATCTTAATACTGACTTAAAAAGAACTCATGGTTAGTTTCCATTTGGATGTAATTTAGAATTCACAAGTGACTTCTTGATACCACTGTGTGTTCTAGTGGTAGGATTTTCTGCGTGTCTTTTGTTTTCTCAAATAACACAAACCCATTCTCCTTAGGTTTGGGTGTCACATTAGTACTGGATAGGAGCTTCATTTTTCACGTCTAAGCTGCTGAAGGAGCCAGAGGTAGATATACAACAAATGCCTTTGTATAGCCAACTTGAAGGAAAGGCCGAAGGTACCTCAGGGATTGAAATTACACAGGGAATGGAGGACATGCTATTAATCTTATCGGGAAGGAAGAAGAAGGACAGTCATTCTATGGTCATGGTGACAGCAATGCCAAGAGCTTTCCCCTGTTAGGTTCAAAGCAATGCCAAGCCCAAGTCAAATTTTAGGCAAGTCCAAAAACATGCAACTTTGTTCCACAGCAAGAACAAAAATATGTGTTTTAAAAAGATGAGTGGGTGACTATGTAAATTGCAGTTATTAGATGTCAGGTAGGGTTTTAAAGTGATGAATTTTAAAAAACCTTCTCTTGGGTAGATGTGTTCTAACCAGCGAATGCCTGTGGGTAGTTGTACAAATCGTTTCAGAAATGATGAACACTGTCCCTTGGCAGTCCCACCACTGTCATGTAGTTGCCAACAAGGAAAGTGACTTGGTGGCCAGAGATGGGGGAAATGGGGTCTGGCTACTGGCAGTGCCAGGGTTAGTGCTACTTGGCCTGTCATCTTAAAAAATGTTATTTACTCTCATGCCACTACAGGTCAAGGAGAAGTAGAAAGTCTTACCTACATTAAAAAAGGAGCATGTCGTTAGAATAGAAAAAGAGAATTTAAAACTATTAGGAAAACTCAGTTAAGTTTTAAGGTGGAAGCTGAGCAGGTGAATACGCAAATGTCTCTCTTTTCATTTTCTACCTAAACAAAGTCACCTCCCAAATGGTGGCGCCTGCTTCTTCTCCAGCATGGTACTAGGAGGAAAGAGTCTTCCCGTTTCTGCACTGTGTGATGTCCCTGGCTACTGTCTGTCTGTGGTTCCCTTAACCAACTCTCCACAGCCTCTGGCAGTAAGAGGTGTGATTTGTTTTTTTTAACTTTGACCCCTCAGGCCTCCAACTGGCAGTTTCACTGCACAAATGGAAACTGTGGAAAAGGGAAAGAACCCAGAAAAGGTTATACAAAAAATGTGTGCCACTGTCAGATGCAAAGCCTGGTGACTACTGCAAACCAAATTAAGTCTGACGTCATTAAAAATAAATGAGAATATATAAAGAAAGCTAAAATAGAATTCACGTAAGCAGTATACATTGGTAAGGCCCTAGGATAGGAAGCAAAGAGCCTCCTCACATGCTCAAAGGGGAAAGGGAGAACCTCCCTATACCAGGAAGCCTGTTACTAAATAGACTTTTTTTTGTTTTTTTGGAGTCGGAGTCTCACTGTCACTCAGGCTGGAGTACAGTGGCACGCTCAAGGCCACTGCAGCCCCGACCTGCCAGGCTCAGGCAATCCTTCCATCTCAGTCTTCCAAGGGCTAGGAACCACAGGTATGCACTACCATGCTCAGCTAATTTTTTGATTTATTGTAGAGACGAGGTGTTGTCAAGTTGCCCAGGCTGGTCTCAAACCCCTGGGCTCAGGCAATCCTCTCGCCTCTGCCTCCCAAAGTGCTGGGATGACAGGCGTGAGCCACCACGCCCGGCTGACTTTTTTTAAAAATGGAAGCATACTAATGATCAGCTCGTGGAACTTTTATTGCTTAAAGGCACATCTAGTATACATGAAATACTCTTAACATTGCTGGTCTTTTATAAACATTTTTTTTTAAGTTTTAAAACTTGTACCTTTATGCAAGTAAGAAAAACTTGACTTTGGGTTTTCTAAGCTGTGAATCAACAGCTCTTTCTGTCTCATTCATGCCTATAGACATGTACACACACACACACACACACACACACACAACTATATTCTGGGCTAGTTTAGGTCAACAAAGATACAATGCCAAATGGCTTTTATTTGTCTTCACGGAAGAGTCACTGTAATCTGAGTCTCTGTAGGGGACACATCAGCATTAGTGTCTGACGCTCTCCCCACATGCACAGCTACAAAGGGCTTTCTTAAACTGGGTTGTAATCTAGGCAGCTGCTACACTGAATTAATCCAGCATAACTAAATGTTGGGCCTTAGACTCCTTTGGTCACTGAGGTCTGTACAACCCCAATTAAAATCACACTACATCTATACCAACTGCTTCTAACATTGTTTAGTAAATCTCCTACTCCATTACTCTGATGACACGTTTTCTGCCATCTCAGAGCTCAGAAACTCAACATCTGTAAAGCACGATTTACATCTCCCAACACGTCACTGGAGCAGTACTTTTTGTGACTGCAGGAAACATAAGATTTCCTTTGGGCGGGCCCTCTGCAGGTTCACCAAGACTAAGTGCCCAGTGGCACAGGCTCCCTTTCCCTAGGGCAGGTCTCGATTATATGCAGAGACTCAATCCCATGTGCTGTAAAATTTTTTTTTTTTTTTTTTTTGAGTTGGAGTCTCACTCTGTCGCCCAGACTAGAGTGCAGTGGCCGTTCCCAGCCACCGCAGCCTCGCCTGCTGGGTCCAGCGATCCTTCTGCCTTCTTCCGAGTAGCTGGAATTATAGGCGCGTGCTACCACGCCCGGCTGATTTTTTGATTTATTGTAGAGAGGAGGTCTCGCTGCCCAGGCGGGTCTCGAACCCGCGGGCTCAGGCAATCCACTCACCTCAGCCTCCCAAAGCACGGGATTACAGGCTGAGTCATCGAGCCCGGCTTCCATGTGCTTTATTTTTAAAGAATGTAATTCTCTGTCCGCTCGAGTACCAACATTTTTATTGTTTATCAGTTGTCAGCTTTTCCCCTAGAACCTTGGCATCTGAGGATGAAGAGCAAGAATCCCGAAATAAGTTCTGAGTCACTTTACAGCTGCCCTAAGAGCACCACACACTAGACAGAGAAGGACAGCATCCGCGAAGGCGCCACTGGCTGCACAAAGGTTTTCCGCAAGGGGATCCTTACCACTGTGCTGACTGTCAGAACTGTAGTTAGTGACTAAAGCTGCACCCCCTAGGCCTTATGGTGATTCGAAGGAGAGTTTCAAAGCACAAGAGGATTTCAGGAAGGCCCAGATGTCTGGGGTGCAGGCAGCTGCTACTGGAGTATCATGGAAAGCGACCGACTCAAGAGCAGAATCTGACCCTTCGGCACATGAAGCCAAGGCCCTATTTAAAAACGTCCTGTGAGTGGTTTTAGGTGTGGCTTCAGAGATGCAGGGGTGTCTTAGTGGGATAGGTATTTTCATCCCATTCCACAATAAAACAATGCATCATCTTGTTGAATTTAGAGGAAGACTAGTGGCCACTAGCAGCTCTTCCAAATAGTTCATTTTGGGAACGAGGCTTTTCGTGACTGGCTCACCAAGCCTGACAACACGGACTAGGAGAATAATTTTAACAACGATAATTTTAGGATGCTCTTTATCAAAAGAGTTGGGAGAACTGTCTTCAGAGGGCACTGAAGAGAAATAAACCTGTCTTCTTCCAGAATCCTAGTGTTGGTGCAGAAAACACTACAGGAGACAACAGGTTACTCCAGTCCTGGCTGCTGGATCAGTGTGGTCACGTTCTATAAATTCATCTCTGGGTAACCTTTACACATACTTTAAAAACTGTCACCATCTTCCCTGCACTGCTGAGAAAAGACTTGCTTTTATCTTCCTGTTAACAGACCAGCTTCCAGTCTGTAAGTGGGAAAAGTGGAGACATGCAAGAAGAGTGAATTGTTAGCGGTCCCCAGCGCCCAGGGGACACCTGCTTACTTTTTTTTATCCTTGTCTTTCTTGGTTTGCTGGGCCCCTGCTTGCTGGGCCTGGGACTGCAGTAACTGAGCTGCAGCTTTCTTCTTCTGGAAGTTGTTCACCTCCTCCTCCAGCTCCTTCTTCTTGTCTTCTACTTTTTTCTTTTCATCCTGGTGTGTCCGCTTCAGGAGGTCAAACTTCTCGTGAAGCTGGAGAGAAACAGAGGACAGGCTTGGTGAAGGAAATGAAAACCTTACTGATGAAAAGTTCTCTGGATCTATTCAGAAAACAAAGTGCTCATCATGTGGTTGCACTCGCTTCAAGTGCAGGCACGAAGTTCCGCTGGGTACCTTTCTGGGGGCGAGGCCAGGTGCAAAGTGTACCCTCAGAGCACAAGGCCTCTTTGACATTTGCACTCCTTGGTACTAAACATTCCTTGAACTCTGATAATAGGACACATATGCATTTTAAAAAGCATAATGCAGAAAATAAACATTCATATCCTGACAAAAAGTTTACTCTATTGGAAAAAGCAGTTCTTTACCTCTGGGGTCCTTTTTCAAAATGTATAAAATATATTTAACTAGAGATATACACAGTGATTGTGTGTGCGTGTGTGTGTGTGTGTGTGCGCGCGCGCGCATGCGCGTGCCTATAAATATCAACTACTTAAATAAGATGAGTTGAGAAATTTCTGGTCCTTGACAAACTAACTTTTCAGCTGAGATGGTATGGCCATAGGATACTATGGCCATAGACTGACAAACTGAATTTAATTTAATTAATTAATTTATTTTGAGTCAGAGTCTCACCCTGTCGCCCAGGTTGCTCACGGCCACTGCAGCCTTGACCTGCTGAACTCGGCAATCCTTCTGCCTCAGCCTTCCAAGTAGCCAGAACTATAGGCATGTGCTGCTATGCTGGCTGATTTTTTTTTTAATTTATTGCAGAGACGAGTTCTTGCCATGTTGCTCCGGCTGGTCTCAGACCCTGAGCTCAAGCAATTCTCTCGCCCCTGCCTCCCAAAGTGCTGGGATTACAGGCATGTGTCACTGCGCCTGGCAACAAACTGAGTTTTTAAAATCGGAATCAGTAACAAAAACTGGAAAGAAGGGAGGGAGAGAGAGAGGAAGAGAAAGAAAAACTTCCCACTCATTTTTTACCCAGTATCCGCTTGGTTCTTAAAAATAACAGCAGGCTGGATGCAGTGGCTCAGCCTATAATCCTAGCACTTTGGGAGGCAGCCGAGGACAGAGGATTGCCTGAGCCCGAGAGTTCGGGACCAGCCTGGGCAACTTGGCGAGACCTTGTTTCCACAATAAATCAAAAAATAAGCTGGGCATGGTAGTGCGTGCCTGTAGTTCCAGCTACTTGGAAGACTAAGGTGGAAGGACCGCCTGAGCCCAGTAGGTCGAAGCTGTGGTGGCCGTGAGTATGCCACCGTACTCCAGCCTGGGCAACAGAGTGAGACTCTGACTTAAACAGAGTTTCAACTTTCCTTTCTCTGCAGAAAAACCATCTTGAGGGCTTGGCTATTTAAATAACCTGTAAGTTTCAGTAGTTTTTATGAAGGTAAATTAAAACAAGAGAATAAGGAAATTATTTAAATGATTTCCTTTAGAAATGTATTGAGTTACAGGTCAAACACTTGAGATACCTATTATCTACCAGTAGAAGCAGACACACTACACACACACACACACACACACACACACACACACACACTCTCTCTCTCTCTCTCTCTCTCTCTCACACACACACACACACACACACACACACACACCCTCAAATACCATGGTGTGAGTGTTATAGCAGAAATCCACATGCACTTCTAGGAAGTGGTTACTCTTTACCTGGAGAGGGGACAGTGGAGCAGGGAGAGTGAGCCCAACAAAGGGACCAGCATGGGCACACACATGGAGTCCAGGCTTCGTGTCAGACCATCCCATAGAAGGACAGATGGCTTGCCCCCCCCACTGCCCAGCTCACTGCTGGCTGATAGACAAAATAATACAGTCCCAGAATCTGAATCTCATGTTTCACACCTTTTCACTTGAAACACACAGCCACAAAGACCATCTGAGCGGGTGTGGGGACGTAGTTTTAGTCTGGGTTTTGCTGCTCACTAGGTATGTGACTGCAAAAACAGCTTAACCTTTAGGACTCTCAGATTCTCATTTCTGTCAAATAGAAATGAGAATCTCTGACCCATCTTTCTGGCCAGGTTGGTATGTGACTCATGAGACAATGTATGTGGAAAGTACTTGGACCATGATGAAGTCCCAGGAAAAGTGAAGTATTAATAAGAGATGTCTCTCTCGTTTCCCTCTTGAAGAAAGACAGAGGGCTCACCTCTTTCTCTGCCTCTTTCAGTTCAGCTTCTTTCTCCTTCACTCTCATGACAAACATCTGTCTCATTTCTTCTTCTTTCTTCTGCAGTTCTCCCAGGAATTCATTCCTTTTCGCTTCATATGTCTCCTGGAGGCTATTCAAAATCCACAAACCAAGGACAGGGTCATGTAATTGCATAAGAAACTTCAGTTCATATAATTTCTACCCATCTACTTCCAAAAAATAGATAAGACTGCTGCTTACTATATTAAAGCACAAATAAAATAGTGCCATTTTGTTGTACTTATGCAGCAAATGGAAAGACAAGTGCATCAAGAACTAGAAATGAATTAATGAGCATAATGCACTGCTAAGGCATATCTCTAACTTGCCAAGTTTTTCTTTGGGGTGGGGACAGGGTCTCACTCTGTCACTCACTCCAGGCTGGAGTGCAGTGGCATGACCCTAGCTCACTGCAGCCTAAACCTCCTGGGCTCAAAAGATCATCTTGACTCAGCATCTGGAGTAGCTGGACTACAGGCACATACCACCAGGCCTGGTCAATTTTTAAATTTTCTTTTTGTAGAGATGGGGTCTCACTGTGTTGCCAAGGCTGGTCTTGAACTCCTAGCCTCAAATAATCTTCCTGCCTCAGCCTCTCAAAGTGCTGGCATTACAGGTATGAGCCACCCTGACTGGCCTCATCAAGTTTTATCTTACATATAGTCATACAAGGAAAATCTGACTTATTTTTTGAGTTGGAGTCTCACTCCATAGCCCAGACTGGAGTACAGTGGCTGCTCCTCGCCACCGCAACCTCGACCTGCTGGGCTCCAGCGATCCTTCCGCCTCAGCCTTCCTAGTAGCTGGAATTACAGGCGCGCGCTACCACACCCAGCTAGTTTTTTATTTATTATAGAGACGAGGTCTCGCCAAGTTGCCCAGGCAGGTCTCAAACCCGCGGGCTCAGGCAATTCACTCACCCCGGCCTCCCAAAGTGCTGGGATTATAGGCTGATTATAGTGCCGTTTTGTTGTACTTACGCAGCAATTGGAAAGACCGAGCCCAGCCTGACTTAGAATTTTAGAAGATGAAGGCAGAGTGGTGTATGGGGAGAAGTGAAGAGGCACTGGAGCCATGAAGACCAGGTATGGATCCTGGCTCCACCAACTGACTGGCCTTGGGAAAGGCACAGCCCCAACATACACGATGTGGATACAACAGCACTTACCTTCTGGGGGTGTAGTCAAGAGGAATAAAATGGGGGGCGGGAGAGTGAGTAAAGCATTGACCTAGAATCAGTGCTTACTAAATGCTGCCTCCCCACATACCCTCTCCGGTTCCCACTCTGGAAAACAGACTTAATGAACAAACCACAGACAGCAGGATCTCTAAAGTATAGCAGAAAATTGTTACTTGTCAAGCTGTGTTACCAATTGCAAATCGAGAAGAGTTTTATTTTTATTTTAAACCTCATCTTCCTCCTATCTACAGAATATTTGGAGTCCAATATTTAACATTAAATGGCATGACCCAGCTTTATCTCTAAGTCAGAATAGAGAGAGAAAAAAGAGAAATCACTTTGGTGGCACAGCAGTGACAGCTTAAAACACTCCCCATCCCATGGACACGCCGAGAAGCACTTGTTGACCTTCACTCCAGCCCACGGACACGCCAAAAGCACTTGATGACCGTGACCCCAGCCTGTGGACATTCCGAGAAGCACATGTTGACCTTCACCTCACCTGTGGACAAGCCGAGAAGTACTTGCTGATCTTTACCCTGCCCCACAGACACGCCGAGAAGCACTTGCTGACATTTACTCCAGCCCATGGACATGCCAAGAAGCATTTGATGACCTTCACCCCAACCCACAGACACTCCGAGAAGTACTTGCTGACCTTCACCCCACCCTGCGGACATGCTGAGAAGCACTTGCTGACCTTCACCCCAGTCCATGGACATACTGAGAAGCACTTGCTGACTGACCTTCTCGAAGGTGCTACTTCTCTCTCTCTCTCTCTTGCAGTTTCCCTAGAACAACAGCTGTGTAGTAACTCATTATCTACCTTTACCTATGGACCACTCACATCCCAAGTCCAGAGTACAAACTGGACTGCAACGGGGAAGGCCCCAGGCACCATACAGACCCTCACAGCACTCATACCTGTTCATTCAGAAGGAGAAAAAGGAAACTCAGGTGGTGGGAGCACACATGCTTGTGGATGTGTAATGAATGCACAAATGGCTGGTACTGGAAAACACATTAACGAGGATGGGTTATACTTCCATAATTAATACTTGTTAGTTACTTAAAAATAAGTTCTCTTGCCTTCAACACTATCAACATCACCTGTTTATGCACAGTCAGGTGTTTTGCGTTTCCAGAGGTCTACTTAGCTTCCACATTACCTTATGAGACAAAAACAAGTTTGGCCAGTGTTAATGTTAGCTAATATCAACATTAATGGACTTCGAGTTCAATAGCTGGACTTCAGCACCAGAGATAAACAGAAGTATGTGGATAACAAAACTATAAAATAACTCGTGCATCTTATTCTGCTTGTTAGCTTACAAATAAAAGCATTACTATTATTTGGATGTAAATTGCCAAAGGCGGAGGATGACTTGTCCCTGCTATAAAATTTTACAGAAGATTCCATTTTGTTGATCTTAGTATAACCAACACACCTCCCTCTTCTTTCTGACACGCAATGTAACACCTTTTATAGAAACATTGTCCAAAACGTGCTCCAGAGATCACCCATTTCCAGGGAGGATCTCCAAGAGGGTACCAGGAACATGCTCTGGCTCTTCCTTTCAGGAGCCCCACAGGACAGTGAGTCCCAGCCTCGCAGCACGTCAGGACCCCCTGGGCATGTGGGTCGTGCTTTTCTAAATACAGACGCCTAAATCCACCCCTGAAGATGAAGGCTCAGGATGCCTGGCTAAGGCAAAATGGTCTGTTTTTAAGTGTTTCTCACACTAGTGTGCTAACCACAGCTTGTCTTAAATGTACTGAGAAGCCCTTCAGTAAAATAACCTGCTTAGCTGATTATCTTAGAGCCCTCCACTTTTGTTTGATCATGGAAGCTTTAAGTAACTCACCAATAGAATGTGCTTTGGGTAAAATGACCCAAAATATTGAGAGCTCTCAAGGTGACTCTGTCTTATCCAGTCTCACCCACAACCTACCCCATGCTTGTTTCTGGAGAGAGATTGTCAGTCTATGCATCACAATCCAACCATGGGTCTTAATTGGTGTGTTGAAGGGACAAGCTTATGAGAATAGGACAGAAAACACCAGAGTGTAACGCAAATACTAAGAGTAGCCATTATTACATGAAATGTTTATAATGGATCATGACAAAAAAGTGTTTTTTATACTGAAGGTTGTAGCCCGAAGTTGGGAAGTCCCAGTCCCAGAGAAAGCCTAGGGAACAACTTCACTATTAACAAGTCTGGAGTCAGCTGTGAGTGAGTGTCTGGTGGCAGTTTTGACACCCTGGGTTGTAGCAGGAGCATGGAGTCAACAAATGCTCCTGCTTCCTTGTATCCTAGGATGTGAACTAGCTTTTGAACTCTGACATTGAAAATGACCAGAAACATGTAAGAAAGAAGTCATAAAATCTTACCTTAAGGAGTCATAACTGCAATAAGTTATTTACAAACAACTAAGAACCACAGCATCCAGAGAATGCTAACTCCAGTCACTCTGCCAATTGAGTTGTTAACCAGACACCAGAAACCCTCACTGATTTCCAGTCATTGAGCATCAGTTCAAAAGGAACTGGTTCTAAATTATCCACTCACAGATACCTACACGACAACATCTTTTGTAATTTTTAGCCCTTCAAACTTAATTTTTAATTACAGTTCTTAACACTCCTTTCTAAGTGAGAAGCCTGCAACTGTTTCACAATGTTTTAGGATGGCTTGGAGCTGAGGGTTTTATCTTCTCATTTCCTTTCAACAGCCCTTGGGAGAGGGAGGTTTTGCTCATGGAAGTCAAGGGAAGGGAAAATGAACACAGACACTTCCTTGCATTCTTTGTTCTGGTAATCCACAGAGCACATTCCTCTCCCTGTTCAAACCCCCTGGAACCATCCAGCAGAGGGCATGCCAGCATATGATCATTGCCACCAGCATTTCTGGTGCAATTTACACAGTGAATTCATGTAATTCTTACAACAACCCACTAGGGTGGGCATTATTACCTCCCATTTTACAGATAGAGACACATGGACACGCAGGTGTTTCAAAATTTGTCCAGGTCACACCATGAAGAAGTGACAGAGCCTGGACTGAACCCAGGCTGCCTTGCTAGGCCAGGAGTTCTACTCCTGTACTGCATGGCCGATGAAACAAGGCCCGACCACATCTAAAAATGAGTGAGTCAAGCCGGGCTCAGTGGCTCAGCCTGTAATCCCGCACCTTTGGGAGGCTGAGGTGAGTGGATTGCCTGAGCCCGCGGGTTCGAGACCCGCCTGGGCAGCGAGACCTCATCCCTACAATAAATCAAAAAATCAGCCGGGCGTGGTAGCGCATGCCTGTAATTCCGGCTACTCAGAAGGCTGAGGCGGAAGGATCGCCGGAGCCCAGCAGGCGAGGCTGCGGTGGCGGGGAGCGGCCACTGCACTCCAGTCTGGGCAACTGAGTGAAACTCCAACTCAAAAAAAATAAAAAAAAATAAAATAATAAAATGTTTAAAAAGATAATAATAATAAAAATAAAAAAAATAAAAATGAGTGAGTCCCCAGAACATCTTCGCCTCTGGGAGAATGGTGGTGACGGGCACTTGTTGTGAACTGACTGGTGGCGCATCAAGAAGGCAGTGTTTGAGATGAGGAAGCAATAGTCTGGGCAGGGACTGCTGAACAAAGGGGGTGGTTTTCAGAAGGGAAGCAGGGAGTGGCTCACAGGGGGCACACAACCAGTCACCTCTTTTACTCTATAATGCCAGCCAGAGAGAGAGGCCCGGTGCAGGGAAGGGATGGGCACTTGGGGCGATGGGAGTGTGAACTGCAGGGCAGCAAGTGAGCCTGTGCAGGGTGTGATGGAAAAGGGCAGCCTGACGCCTGAATACATGCGTGCTCTGCCCAAGACAATGAAGACACAACTCTGGACACAGGGAGGTTGGAGGGCAGCATCAGGGTCGGGCTACACAAGCCTCCCTGCCCGTGGTGTGCTGTCAAGGCTGGAAGACCGGTGTAACAGCTACAGAGATGGCTGCTACTCACTAGGTTTGGCCTCAGATCACTCTCTGTTTTATGAACACGTGATATAAACACAAATGGAGCCCCGAGGACAAACTGTGGACACAGGGTACTCAAAGGGAAGGATGAACTTCACTGCATGCCCAGGCAGGAATTTTCTATTTGAGAATAGAAAAACCCCACATTAGGCTCAGTGTGGTGGCTCAAGCCTGTAATTCCAGCACTTTGGGAGGCCAAGGCAGGAGGACTGCTTGAACCCAGGAGTTCAAGAGCAGCCTGGGCAACACATTGAGACCTCGTCCCTATAAAAGAAAATAAAAAAATAAGCTGAGCATGGTGGTAATGCCTGTAGTCCTGGCTATTCAGGAGGTAGAGGCAGAAGGATTGCCTGAGCCCAGGAGGTTGAGGCTGTGGTAGCCATGATTGTGATACTGTATCTAGCCTGGATGACAGAGTAAGACACTGACTCAAAAGACCAAATTTTTTTAAAAAACCCTTACTTATATTCCTCCAAACTCCTCCAAGCTCACCCTCCTGGGTATGTAGGAGATGCCTTAACTAAAACACCAGCTACAGAGATAGCATGGCAGGTTGCATGTCTGCAGCAGCAAGAAATCCTTACCACCTAGGTTCCCAGAGAACCAAGGAGCCCTGGTGGAGGACTGGATCTTTCCTGTCTCAGCAGGCAGACTTAGACCACCTGGTCTTTCTGATAGTGACATGCAGCTAAGAGTAGCATCACAGTTTCTTCAAATTCCAACAAATTCCAGAGTTGAAAGGAACATCTCCATGCTGAACAGCTGTCAACATTTTAGGAGGTAAATTACCTCTAACAAACTCAAGAAACAGTCACATGTTCTAACTTTTACAGGCAGTTCACAAGCTCCCCAGCCACTGGCAAATCACAGATTGAGAACCGAATCTGGCTCCCCACCTGTTTTTGTAAATAAAGTTTTATTGAAATACAGTTCATTTAAACTATGGTCTATGGCTGCTTTCGAATGCAAGGGCAGAATCAAGTAGTTGTGACAGAGATCACCTGATCTGCAGAACCTAAAATATTTATTCTCTGGCTATTAGAGAAAAAGTCTTTTTGCTAGATCTGATTATCTCTTCATCTGGCCCAGCCCCTCATTTCACAGATGAAGAAACTCAGACCCAGATGGGTTAAGGTTGTGTAGTAGTAAGGCCAAGACTTGAACCCAGATTTGTGACTCCTAGCCCGGTACTCTCCATCACTGTCTGGATTTGAATGAAAGCAAACAGGCAAATGGATTAAATTCTGCAGCAGTTCTTTGTGTTCCATCTCTGTGCCTGAGAACAAATAGTGCATGTACTCCAGAAGCTGGTCTTTCCCCCACACAAACTGCATTTTACTCAGGTCATCACAAATGGGATCACTTTTACAAGGACTATTTCTAGTTAATACATTTCAAGGTCCAATTAGCTAAACCTGTCACACAAAAAAGCAGCCTAACCCTTGTCTCGGAAAGTGACATTTCACATGGTTGAAGACTGTGGTTTCCCAAGCCCCAGGGCAAGATTAAATGGTACCATCATGATTGGAAGTTAACTTCTTAGTTAACCCTTTGTCTGGGGTCTGCACTTTTCTCACTGAATAGGCTCATGTTCAGGAAACCGAATAGTAGCACTGTGCTGGGGCACCAGCCCAGACATTACTCAATGATTTCAAAAACAACTGTTAAAAAACACCACCTTCTACCGCAATGGCAGCTCAACCCCAAGGGTACAGAACCTGTCCACACTGCACAGGCTGCCTCGGGCTCTGAAGCCAGCCAGCATCTAGACATCTGAGTGTATTATTGGGATAGCTAGAAGAGAAAGAAAGCAGGTCCCCCCCACCCCGCCTCCACAGAACTATGGCCCCCAGTCGGTGGTGGCATGAAGCCCAGACAGCCCACAACACCTCAATCCAAACCCCCGTGAAGAGACTGCCTGGGAGCCATCTGGACAATCCCCTACCCTGCCAGGAGGTGATGACCTGGCTTGACCTCCACCAGCAGCAACCCAGGGCCATCCCGCCATTTGCCAAGCTGGTATGGGCAACGGTTGTCCCCTTTCCCTGCCACTGGACTCGCTTCTGCTCAGGCACAATTCTACATTCCTTCCTCCCCTTCACATTTTGCACCTCCATCCATCCATGTGAGAAAGCACATTCATTTTCTGAACGTTTACTCCCTGTCCTATTGATTTGCTGTGAAAATTGCACGGAATCACTGAGAGCTAGTAAGCACGTGCAAAAAAAGGAAGAGGGCCCCCGACTTAAATATTAGCTTAGGGAGTGAAACCTCTTGGCAAAGTGAATGGGGCAAACTGGGGGCCCACAGCTGTGCCTTTGTGCTTGAGTTGACAAAACTCCGCGCCTCTGCAATGCTACAGTGAGGAGCCTGGCTTGGGAACCAGATAGCCAGGACTCAACACCCACCCATCACTTGCTACTGGGCGGACCTCAGGCAGGCTGTTTCATCTCCAGTGCCTTAGTTTCCTTAACTGTAAAATGCGGATGATAACAATGACATCCATGATGGTTGAGACAATGCAAGTGACCTGGCGAGGCAGGCTACCCACCTTCACCCCCCAGGTCCTCCCAATTCAACAAGCATGGCACCCACCCTGCCCTCACCCCTCGACACTCCCCACAGACACCCGATGCTGTCCCCGCATACCTGAAGGGTTTGCTGTCAGGGTCAGTGTCCTTGAAACCCATCTCCTCAAGTTTGCAGCGGCGATACAATTCATAATGGCGGGTGTGGGTCTGTTCTCGCAAGTCCTCCATATTCACACGGATCAGCATCTCCCGCAGTTTCACAAAATCACAATGGTTTTCATTCTCAACTGCAAGAGATAATGGGAAAAGGTGGGGCAATATCAGCAACAATGTCACTGAAAATCCAGAGTGATGCTTCCATGATGTTGTCACCATCACTCCTGATACCTCTGCAGTCTTGGGGCCAGCTGAAGACCCATTACTGGATTTGCTGTACATTCCTAGTGAAGACAAGACTTCTGACCGCGCTGATTATGATGCTGATGACAACAAGTGCCCACTTAGCACAGGGCTCTGGAGAGAAGTTTGACAAATATTGTCTCTACCCATCATAATTCTGCCACGTAGATGTCGGGACTCTTGCTTTGTAGATGCAGAAGCCTTGCTCTGATGAGCAAGCTGACCTCCCAAGAGCTGGCAGTGTCTAAATTCAAATTCTGTAACTTCTGGCCCAAAGCAGGGCCTGTTTCTACCATCCACAATAGAAATGGACAGGGCTGTTTTCATATCCCGTCTCATTTAGTCATACCAGCACTGGGAAGAATGGAATTTTCTTATTGTAGAGAAATTGGGAAGAGCCAGAAAAATCAGAATTTTCCCAGGGACCTTTCTTCTCACTTCTCATAGCTTTATTGCCTTTATGCAGAACAGAGGAAAAGGAGGACTGAGATATCCTCAGGCCACGAAGGAGCTTTGTGTGGCCATCTCACTTCACCTATAGCACTGCATGTCCTCTCTCAAGACACACAATGGCAGATCACAGAGTCCTCGCCCTTCAAAGTGACACACCTGACCAGCCTTCTGGTTAGAAACTTTAGTCACATCCCACAGTCTCATAAATCTCAGATTTACTGAAATAACATTTAACTGGAAGACATTTCCAAAGTTGACGGAGAAACACGCATTTTCTTTTGCAAAGTTTATAAGAAACTTTGTACAGCTTTTTCTATACTTACTGATGACGCTGGTTCAAACTTCCAGGGAAGAACTCCTTTCTATCATACTGGAATTCATACTGAACACAACCTCCATCCCTGAGGGTGCCTGGGTGTCTAGTTGCCTGGAGGGGTTGCAGCCAGTGTCTCTTGTCCCCTACTGACTGCTGTTTTTTCCGCATCTCCAGGGTGCGGACCCATCACCCCCTCCCGTTGCCTGCCATGTCAAGGAATTCCTAAATGGGAGGGGGGAGGGAGGAAACGTGGCCATTCCCCATGGGATCACATGGGAAGAGCCCCTCCCGTGCCAGGCACGTACCCTGCACCACACCCCAGGGGTACTGCCTGGCCTTGGCCATCTTGTTGCCGATCTTCACCTCTTCAGTGCTGCCGACCACTGCAAATGGGAGATGAACCTGTCAAGCAACAGAGAGAGAGGTCACCTCAACAGCTGTGACAGGGACCTGTTCTCCACCAGCCTCTACACTCCCCCTCCTCCTGCAGGCCTTGCTGCTTGGGGGGAAAAGGAAAGAAGGAGAGAGTTGGGACAGGCAGGAGAAGGCAGCTCATGGGTGCATGTTACACATCCTGCCCCTGTGACCAAACACCAAATATCTGGTACGAGCCGGATTCAAGGAGAAACTGGATAAGTCTTTGCAAGGAGACAGCAGGCTTTAGGCATGTGCTGTCAAACACTACACATGGCAAGGAACACTTGAAATAGGGCCTGTAAGACCAAGGATATTTAACTTTTAACTCACACTTAAATCTGAAATTGAAGCAGTGTACAATATTTTTCCATTAAATATAACTTTATTGTCTTCGTAAAATGGCATCTCACTTTGTTTCAAACTAATATCAAATCTTCTAAAAAAGACTAGTTTTGGCAAGGTAGATGCAAATTTTAAAGGAAAAGTTGTGAGTTTTTTTGCGTTGGAGTCTTATTCTGTTGCCCACACCAGATGGTGTTGTGGCACCATCACAGCTCACCACAACCTCGACCTTCTGGGCTCGGGTGATCCTTCTGCCTCAGCCACCCGAGTAGCTGGGACTACAGCGCACACCACCCATGCCTGGCTAATTTTTAAAATTTCTTTTAAGAAACAAGATCTTGCTATGTTGCCTAGGTTGGTCTTTAACTCCTGGACTAAAGCAATCCTCCCACCTCGGCCTCTCAATGTAAATCACATTTTAAATTGTAATTTTATAAAATGTTTTTCATGAAACTTCAAAGTCCAAAATGAGATAGGCTGTCACTGTAAAATATATGTTAGATTTCAAAGACCAACTATTAAAATAGTTCACTAATTTTTATATTGATTTCATAGGGAAACATAATATTCTGGAATATACTAGGTTAAGTTCTTAAATTTAGTATCATATTTCTTTTTACTATTATAATGTGACTATTAGAAAATTTTAAGTACTGTGTGACTCACATTTTATTTCTAGCAAACAGCACTGCTTTAAACCGCTGATCACCACACAAATTTCAAGGCAGAAACACACTTTAGCCCAAATTATTTGACTCAAGCCTTGTACCTAGATTAATCTCAAGCAGACATGGTATCCAAGACAACTGAGTCTTTCATGATGGTTTATTTGGTGGTTATGGCTACATTTTGGAGAGGGAGAGCAGGGAGATGCTCATTCTAATTTCTATTAACATGCTTAAGAATAATCCCCATAGCTGGGCTCGGTGGCTCAGCCTGTAATCCCGCACCTTTGGGAGGCTAAGGTGAGTGGATTGCCGGAGCCCGCGGGCTCGAGAACCACCTGGGCAGCGAGACCTCATCTCTACAATAAATAAAAAAATCAGCCGGGCGTGATAGCGTGTGCCTGTAATTCTGGCTACTTGGAAGGCTGAGGAGGAAGGATCGCTGGAGCCCAGCAGGTCAAGGCTGCGGTGGCCGGGAGCGGCCATTGCACTCCAGTCTGGGCGATAGAGTGAGACTCCAACTCAAAAAAAAAAAAAAGAATAATCCTTAGATAACAATTACTCTGAGGACTATTACTTAGGATTCCTGGATCCAATGCTCTTTCACTACAGGCAAGTTGAGAAAGAAGGGAATGTTTTCAGGTCAGATCCCCTCCCACTGACAGCTGGGCACAATCCTCGTCTCAGGTTGCCCATGTGGCATTGTATCTGATGTGCAAGATATTTCCATTTTCTAATTCATCTTACACTCTGTAGGAAGGAAAGAAAGCAATTCTTTTTCTCAAACTCCAAGTCTAAACTGAAATGTGTTCCCTGAAGTTCAAGAGCAACATGACCCTTCTGGCCAACATTTTGGTGAAATGACCAAGAAAATGTCTCTACTCAAATGGCTCAAAAGCAACCACCAGTGGGATCTGTTTTCCTCAGATTGCTACATATCTCATGGGATTTCTTCAGCAAGAATTGTTTGCAATGAAGATCCTAAAAGAATACTGCTTGAAAGAGCAGAATTAATTTGCAATGTCAAAGAACTCCAGTTCTATTAATCAAATAAAGAGAGAAACAAAGCATAGTTCATAGGTACTTCCTTTCCAGGAAGTTTAACACAAATATAGTTTCATGACCATGAAAAATTATTGAGACAAATGGGGAGAAATATAAAACAGAAATTACATGGTATTCATCATGTTACTTCCTGAGCCCTACACTGACATCCCAAATTATAGTTCTACAGCAGAATAAAAGAGTGCCATCCCAGCTTGAGCTCTTGACTGTGCTTTAAGAAAAAGTACAATCCTCCCCCAGTATCCATAGGGACTGGTCCCAGGACCTCCTGTGGACATTGAAATCCACAGGGACTCAAATCCCTGATATAAAATGGTACCGTATGCACATCCTCCTACGTACTTTAAGTCATCTCTAGATTACACATAATGCCTCATACAGTATAAATCATTGCTATACTGCACTTTATTTGTATTATAATCATTGTATGATTATTTTTGTGTTTTTTTCTTCTAAATATTTTTGGTCCTTAGTTGGTTGAACCCATGGATGTAGAGGGCTAACTGCACCCTGTACACTGCTCGGGTAGCAGTATAAATGGCCTGGGCTCAATCCCCACCTGCATTGCCCACAGCTGTGCCATCTTGGGTGCTGCTGTTCTGCTGTTTCCTCATCTGAGGTAGGAATAATAACAACATCTTCCCTTGGGGTTGTTGAGAGAATTAATGAATGGAAACCCTTGAAAAGTGCCTCGCGCACAGTAAATGCTCCACAAACATCAAAAACGTCCAGTGCTACTCTTCTGTAGCTCTCAATACCCACAACCAGAGGACTGCAGAAGCATGAGAGATCTTACATATGATCCGGTTCAATCCTGTTTAAGAATTCCCTCTGCGGAATCGCTTCCACTTGCGCTGAAACAGGTGTTGTCCACCAAGCACTCAGTGGGAACTCTCATTCAAGAAACAAGGTGTTTCTTCCATTGTGATGGCTCTGACTGTCAAACATTCACTTCCTGATGGAACCAAACCCTTGTTGCGCTTTTGTCCATGAGTTTTGGTTGCTCTGGGCCAGTCTAGTCGGTCTCCCTTATGGCAACCTTCCTTTCATGCCTATTTCCCAGGAAGAATCTGCTCTCCAGCATCTTCCAGGGATTGTGGTTCCTAACTACCTTGAATTCCAGCAACCATCACTGGGCATCTACTATGTGTGAAGAAAGCTGCTTGCTGGCTGTTATGCATTCCCAAAAGAAAAAAGACAAAGACATGTAAAGTTATCATGGCTCAGCTGAGCTGGCTGTGAGACACCCAGAAGAACAGTAGAGAGGCAGGCTGGGGCTCACCAGGAGGGAATGCATCACAAACATACACAGAACTGCTGCAGCTCTCATCATTTAACTCCTGACAAGTTCCTCTCTGTGATGTGGAAATTGTATCCTCAAATGCCAGTTTACCTA
Source organism: Carlito syrichta (assembly GCF_000164805.1). Taxonomy (NCBI): domain Eukaryota; kingdom Metazoa; phylum Chordata; class Mammalia; order Primates; family Tarsiidae; genus Carlito; species Carlito syrichta. The sequence goes on along the minus strand of NW_007026351.1, from coordinate 393,053 downwards.
ATGATTCAGGAAAAGGTAGGGAAAACAGAAAGGAGGGAAGGGCAGGAGCCAATCATTGAAGTGAAATAGAGATAGGCAGACATATTTCTGGCCAACATTAGCAGAAACAGAGATCTATTTGCTCTGAACTGCTTGGTGTGAAATAGTGCTAGGCTGGCTTTTCCTTCCCAGTAACTTGTGTAGAAGTCATAACTGTTAGAGTAGGAATAAAAATTGAGATGTCTTGTCTAAGTCTCCCTTTGGCAGATGGAGAAACTGAGGAACAGGCTGGTCAAATGACTTAAAGGAGTGGCAGAGCTGGACTACAACTGAAGACAGCAGGTCACTAGTTTAGTATTCGAGTCATGCTACAATGCTGCTATTAAGAAAAGCTTTCAGGAAAATCACTTGTTCCCATTTGACTTGAGGACTTACACTCATTGTTGCATTAATCTCTGCCACTGTTTCTTCATCAGTGGGGAACTGGTATATCTGGACCCCATTGCTGACTAGTTCACTCATGATCTTACTCTTGAATTTGTGCAATTCATTCTTAGCAATGGTGTCAGCCTTGGCAATTATTGGAATGATGTTCACCTGCAAAATAAGCATGTCCATTTTTACACAATTCCAACATAAGAAAAGTAATCAGACAAGTGATAAAATATAGCAAACATAAAAACCGTAAAATCTTGCTGTAAAAAGTAGAGATGACACTGAAAATCAGTCTCCCTCGATGGAAAATTATGAAGATAAATCTTTTGGTTCCATCTCAGAACACTGACTTCCGCCCACCCTACACTAAAAGCCTTCTTGTTATTTCCTTGCCTGGACTGCCTCATTATTCTTTGCAGAGTAAGAGCAAGTGCTACCCTTCTGTGACAAACAGTGACAAGAAGGAGCCTATTCTCTGAATTACCAGCCACTCCTTTTAGGCCCCTCCCTGCCACCCCAGGCACTTGATTTCTGTATGTCCTAGTGCTCTAACAGGGTGGGAGCAAAGTTTTAGTTAGTTGGAGCACTGAAATATTCAGTTCCATGCAGGGCAATGTCCCTTCTTTGGATGACCTGAAAATTACTGGAAGAGGAGAATGTTAGTACTAACCAAAATAAAAGTGGGTTTACCCATTTCAAAATGTTTCAAAACCATACCAAGTAGTTCTTTTAAAAATCAGCTTTTATCAAATTTCTCATTCATAGCAGAATAAAACCCAGTGCCAAAGGCAAGGCTCACTTTCACAGCGTCGGTTACAAAGAACAAAGGAGAATTCAGAGTCTGACATTAATGGCGGAAAGCTCAGAAAGGGAGCCAAGGGTGCAGCACCAAAGCCCAAGGTAGACATTCCTTCTCCAAATGCCTTAGTCTGTCCACAGGACACATTTTTAGAATTCACTTTTTTTTTTTGAGTAGGACCCTCACTCTGTCACCCAGGCTGGAGTGCAGTGGCACGCTCACGGCCACCACAGCCTTGACCTGCTGGACTCAGGTGATCCTTCTGCCTCAGTCTTCCAAGTAGCTTGAACCACAGGTGCATGCCACCAGGCCCAGCTAATTTTATTATTTACTGTAGAGACCAGATCTCACCAAGTTTTCCAGTTTGGTCTCGAACCCCTGGACTCAGGCAATCCTCTCGCCTCTACTTCTCAAAGTGCTGGGATTATAGGTATAAGCCACCATGCCAGCCTGAAATTCACAATTTCTTTTGAGTTGGAGTCTCACTCTGTCGCCCAGACTGGAGTGCATTAGCACGCTACTGGCCACTGCAGCCTTGACCTGCTGCGCTCTGGTGATCCTTCCGCCTCAGCCTTCTAAGTAGCCAGAACTACAGGCATGTGCTACCATGCTTGGTTAATTTTTTTTATTTATTGTAGAGACGAGGTCTCGCCAAGTTGTCCGGGTGGGTCTCAAACCTGCGGGCTCAGACAATCCACTCGCCTCGGCCTCCCAAAGTGCTGGGATTACAGACTAGCCACTGAGCCCAGCCTTGAAATTAACATTTTAAGATTAACCTTTCTCCAATTCTGGTAGAAACAGAGGCTTCAATAAAATGTTCCTGATGTCTGATCTCTACAACAATGCCCTTCACCCAGTTTGAGTGAAACAGACTAGATGAGAAAGCAGTCCCAGCCAGGGAACAGAATCTTGAGGAGGTTTTCAGGTCATATCTGCATGCTTTTGCTTCTCCTTTTATCCCAAAGGTCAAATCAGAAATCCCGGACAAGCCAGAACGAAACAGCATGCTGAGAGAAAGACCTAGTCTTCAACTATTCCTCCACCCACTCTGGAGCTCACCGTGCCTAGGCCTCCTCCAGCAAGTTACAGAGTAGAAAAACAGCCCCGACGGTGGGGGAAATGTTTGGGTCAGACCTAAGGAACAAGAAACTTCCCTCTTGTTCTTATTGGCTATCTTTTGTACATATTTAGTATTCAGTTAATGTCAATAAATACAAGATGGCAGAGGTTCATACTTTCTTGGCCAAATTGATCAGAGAAGACAGAAAAACCAAGCAATTTAGTTTTAAAATCTCTTTTTCCTCACCAGCAGGAGCTCAAAAGTCTTCTCAGAAATTATTAGGCCAGGCTTGGTGGATCAGCCTGTAATCCCGCACTTTGGGAGGTCAAGACGAGTGGACTGCCTGAGGCCGTGGGTTTGAGACCTGCCTGGGCAACTTGGTGAGACCTCGTCTCTACAATAAATCAAAAATTAACCGGATGTGATAGTGCCTCCCTGTAGTTCCAGTTACTTGGAAGGCTGAGGCAGAAGGATCACCGGAGCCCAGCAAGTGGAGGCTGCGGTGGCTGGGAGCATGCCACTGCACTCCAGTCTGGGTGACAGAGTAAGTCCCCAACTCAAAAAAAAAAAAAAAAAAAAAAAAGAAATGATCATATATTTGCTTAGCTCTTTCCCCCTTTACTTGTTTAAAAAAACTTTGACAATATCATCTTTAGATGCTCCCTAGCTGCCCACCTCTACAACAAGATCAGGTCTTTGAAAGTTTGACTGGTTTTGTGTTGTTGGTCTGCTTTTATCAGTTGTGTTTGTTTTACCTTTTTTTCTTTTCCTTTTTAAATCAACTCTACTAAACACAATCATATTAGTGGATACTATCCTGGCTGAATCTCCACACTTGGCCCTTGGTTAGGAAGCCACCTCACTCTACTTCCTGCAGAGAACAGCACACTTCCAAGAAGAGGGAGACCTGCCCCTGTTTCCAGGGACACGACAGACCCAGGAGCAGCCTCACTGCCTGCGTGACTCCTCTATATCGTGGCTGACGGCACAACTCCCAGTGGCCAAAGTGAGGCAGGATCAGATGAGATGAGGATGTTTCCACTCATTCTCCCAAGCATGCTCTACCTGCAGGAAGTCTTTCAGGCCATCAGAACACTGTAAACCATGCTATCTGGAAGTGCTGGAAGTCCAGGGAGCCTGGTTTGGTGTTACATTAGCCTCTAGCCCTGAATGGGCCAGTTCAGACCCAGGTCCTGAGGGAAGGTGATCAGAGCATTCTCTCACTCCTTCATCCCTCTGGAGAGAAACTGCCTTCCAGACAATATTGTTTCGATCAATAATAATAATCACAAAATAACATCCAACAAACCCCTCTAAAGGGCTTTATCATCTGATAAGACCTTTCAGTGAATGCAAAAGAATCTAAGAGAAAATGCCACACATGGCTTAGTTTTGCAGTTGTTTTTACTGTCATTCATCTTTATTTCAAAACGTGCTGTCTTCTATTTATTTCAAAATGGAAAATCAAATTATTTTATTTTATTTTATTGAGTAAGGATCTCACTCTGTTGCCCAGACTGGAGTGCAGTGGCACAATCACAGCTCACTGCAGCCTCCATCTCCTGGGCTTAGGTGATCCTTCTTCCTCACCTCACATCCCGAGTACCTGGGACTATAGGCACACACCACCACACCTGGGTAATTTTTTATTTTTTTGTAGGAATGAGGTCTCATTATATTGCCTTGGTTGGTCTAGAACTCCTGGGCTCAAGTAATCCTCCTCCCCTGCTGGATTACAGGTGTGAGCTACCCTGTGCCTGGCAAAGGAATTCAAATTCATTATAAAGTAGGGCACCATATTTTATCAAATGTATCAGTTCCTTCCTTCAAATGTTGTGAAAAAGGTTATAAGTGTGGTGAGCTCAGGAAACAAACTGACACAAATGAAGTGGTTTAATTTTTTAAACACACGTGTGCAGTTTTGGTTTTAAAATCTAAGATCCTGGACCATCTTCAACACACAGACAAAATATTAACCCTTTTATCCTTCTAAACTTCAAATTAAAGCCAAATCTCTAAACACTCTTTAGAGAGATTTAGAGAAAGTTTTTTTAAAAAGATAAACTTTGAACTTATATTTCTATCTCCCATATAAGAACTAAAAGCACTTTCTGGCAAGCCACGTGGTTTATCAGTTTGCTAGTTTTGTTCTTACCTAACTAGAAAGAGGTTTTGAGGCATTTCTCTCACATTGCCAAGCCCTAGGTTCTGTGATCCAGAAAAAACAAATAACTGAAAGCAGAGAATAAACCGGGCCTTAGGATAAAGGCCATCTAAAAGGAGAATAGCTGGCAATCAGAGTAGCAGCACGTACCTTACTGTCCAGCTTTTTCATGGTGACCAGATCCAGGGACTTCAGAGAATGTCCAGTAGGGGCGATAAAGTAGAGACAGGCATGGATCCTCGTGTCGTGGTAATTGAAGAGAGAACGTTTAATCTTCAATTCTTCCTGCAGGTAGGCCTCAAACTGGGCATCAATGTATTCCACTATTGGCTTATAGCTAGAATGCAGAAACATTTTCAAATCATCATGTTTCTAGCCTCAAACCTCTTTCATACTTCAGCACAGCCAGTGTTCCACTGAGCGTCATCAACGGTTTCCTCTTTCCTAAGTGCTAAAACCCAAGTCCCTATCTTGGCGTCCCAGACTGTCCATCACCTGGTCCCTGAACAAGGCTCCACATTCACCCCTCCCACTGCCTCCCTGGCTCATCCTCGTGTCCCAGCAACACTCAACCACTCGCAGTGGCCCCCGCATGCTAAATCCTTGTCTGCCTCTGTGTCTTTGTTCATGCCGGTCCCTCTACTGAGAATTGCCTTCTTCCCATGATCCACCTGGCGAACACTCATCTTTCCAATAAGAAACTATAAACATGTGGAGCGCGTTGCCACTTCCCCCAGGGCATCCATGGAAGATGTCGCTAAGATTGTGGCATTCTTTTCCGCTGGGGCAAAACTGAGCCTCAAGAGCCATCTCAATAAAGCGCTTTTGACAGTTTCTTCCAACTGACTGGCATTGGTGCACAAAATGAAAAGGGTTTGTGGCTTCGGGATGCGGCATCCCCACCTGCTGGGAGCTGTCTCCTGGCCTCTGCCCCATTCCTTCAGAGATGAGGGCTCTCTGTGTTCCCACAAGCCCTGTGCACATCATCACTTCATCTGATACGGAGGCGCCTGCACTATCATGATCGTCAAGATTCCATCCAACTCGAAAGCTGCATGATTTAAGATAAACTTGGTAACTCTCTTCTCCCCACGAAATCATTCAAATCTGTTTTGAATAATCATATGTGATTCTGTTAACACAATAATCGCTAGCAGTATACTGGGAATACACATTCCATAAGCCACACATTCACCAGGGAGTGAATAGCATGTTCGATAACTGCAGGAAACCCATGAAGTCTTCTGGCCTTCAAGGGGGACTATTCAGAAGTTATAGCAACAAAGAGACTAGTCTAATAGGAATACAAAGGGTTAATTCTCTCAAAACATACTAGCTTTTTGAGGCATAATTCAAGTTGTAAGAAAAAAAAAACCTCATAATACCCAAATCCCAGACCCATCAATTAAACTGAAAGCCTTGAAAAGGAACTACAAATCTCGTGTAATAAGGAAAACAGCAGACCTCCTGAGAAAAGCAAACAAATGAAAACCCCAAGAATAAACAACAACAAAAAACAGTTATAGATGCTATTTTCCTTTGGTGATTTGATCACAATCCATTGCCCTCCCCCCTCCCTTCCCTTATTTTTTCGAGGCTGGAGGGTAGTGGCACCATCACAGTTCTACCTCTAGGCTCAGGTAACCCTTCCATCTCAGCCTCTTAAGTAGCTGGGACTACAAGCACATACCACCATGCCTGGCTAATTTTGGGTAGTTTTGCAAAGACAAGGTCTTGCTATGCTGCCCAGGCTAGTCTCAAACTCCTGGGCTCAAGCAGTCCTTCTGCCTCAGTCTCCCAAAGTACTAGGTGTGAGCCACTGTAACTAGCCATTGGTTCACTTTGAGTAGATAAAACCTCTAGTGGACTAAAAAAAAAAAAAAAAACAGAATGTATCTCAGCAATAGTAAAGCTCCAAATCATGACAGGTAAAATTTCAATAAAAAGGATGAGCAAGTGATGATTCTTCTACATTTTCTATTTTAAAATACAGGCATGTATTACATAAAAACAATATTAGTAATCATCATTATGAAATAGTAATGGATGATGGTGGTTAGAAACATGGATTTCAGCTAGACTGCCTAGGACTGTCGTGCAGCTGCACAGCTCTCTAGATGTGTGGCGATGTGCAAAGCACTGTACCTCTGTGTCTCAATTTCCTCATAGGCAAACCAGGGTCAAAAACAGTATGTCCATCAGAGAGCTAGTGATAAACAAATGAGCCGATACATGTACAAGATAACTATTTCATCATAATATTAATAAACAACAAATATTATACATATAAGAAGAGCAAGCCTGACTTATTTATTTATTTTAGTTTTCTCTCTCTCTCTCTCTTTTTTTGTTTTTGAGTTGGAGTCTCACTCCATTGCCCAGGCTGGAGTACAGTGGCACGCTTCCAGCCAACCCAGCATCGACCTGCTGGGCTCAGGCGATCCTTCTACCTTGGCCTACCAAGTAGCCAGAACTACAAGCGTGTGCTACCACGCCCAGCTAATTTTTTTATTTATCATAGAGATGAGGTCTCACCAAGTTGCCCAGGCTATTCTCGAACCCGTGGGCTCAGGCAATCCCCTCAACTTGGACTCCCAAAATGCTGGGATTACATGCTTGAGTCACCAAGCCCAGCCCCATTTTTCATTTAAACAGATAACTTAGATTTAACAGTTTATGTCAAATTCTGTCCACTCTACCCTAAAGGCCCCACTGGGTCAGGTAGGAATAGTCAGTTTCTTACCAAAAACAATGGAGAGAGCAGAGCTACAACTTGAACAAAAGCCAATGTCTAAGAAGCACAAAGGATAGCCAGAAGTTTCATTTACTTAAAAGAACCAGAAATCTTCACAAAACCCATGAATTTAAAAGATAGAGCTATGTAAGAACAAGCAACAAAGTTGGAAAGAATCAGGTGATTGTTTTGAGAAAAATATTTCTTTTGGACATAGGAAAAAATATGGTATGTGGATGATGTTTTATTTCTCAAAGAGTAAGCCTGACTTTTTTAAAAGACAAAAAAAATATATATATATTAAAAAAAGGAAAGGAACTTTACGCTCACTCAGTTCCCTGTTCTGCTACTGAGCTCATGCCCTGGGGAAATAGACCAGCCACTCCAGTGAGGTCCACCTACACCTTTCCAATCTAGGGTGAGGCCTTCAGTCTCCTGACACTGAGATAAGTGTTTGGGGGTTAGGGTCCTTCCCTAGAACCCTGAGCCTCAAGGGGAGGAAAAGCAGCTCAAGGGGAGGAAAAGGAGCAATTGCTCCTGCCTGCCATCCCCTTGTCTGAGTTTTAGCTCTGAACCTCTTCCTCTCAACAGTAGTCCACATACTTTCTATTCATTTCCCTTCTTGTCACTGGTTTAGATTCTGATCCACCAGGGATTATGGTAGGCATAACATCTCTCCTTAGAAGTGAAGAATGCTTTCCATGCTGGGTCCAAGACTTCTGTTCTCCTCTCATGTCTCCTGCCTGCTTCTGCTTGAGGGTCCTGGCCAATTTTTCCATCTCTCTCTTTTTCACTCTGTGTGGTCTCCCTGGAAAACCATACTCATTCCTATGTTCCACTCATTATCACCAGATGACAAGTCACAAATCTCTGCCCCAGAACCTTCCCCTGAGTGTCAGACCCATGCGCCCAGCTGCTCATCAATTCCCAATTGCTCTTCTAACTCACTTTGTCCAAAACTGACTCTTCATCCTGCCCCAAAGCCCACACACCTCCTCACATTCCTTAGCGTGGTGACTGGGGCCCCACCCACACCACTGGTGATGGAAGAAACCTCGAGTTCAACCTGGAGTCTCCTATCTGGCCTCACACACACAACCCAAGCATGAAGTGCATCTATTTCACCTTCTATCCCATTACAAACAAACAAAAAGAAATGTATTCCTGGAGATCAATTCACCAAAACCACTATACTCTATGCCAAAGATTTAATTATGCTGATGAAAGTTTCCTCTTGATGAGAATCAAGCCAGCCAAGTGGTCTTGTACTAGTCATGACTCCTTAAGCAATTACCAGCCCCTTCCTCCAAATCCTTTCCACTTCTTTACACGAACAGTCAGAAAGACAAAAGGGCTTAATCTCAACTTTGACTTTTGCTAGTTTCCATTCCTATAGAAGGATACCTGTTTCTATTCTGTTGGGTCAATTCAAACTTCCCTGGGCTATAGCAAGAGCAAGGAGAGAGGAAAAATCAGATCTACTCCTCACATGTTCACGGCATTTCCTTTTAAGAAATGAGGATAGCCGGGCTCGGTGGCTCAGCCTGTAATCCCGCGCCTTTGGGAGGCAGAGGTGAGTGGATTGCCTGAGCCCGCGGGTTCGAACCCGCCTGGGCAGCGAGACTTCATCTCTACAATAAATCAAAAAGCAGCCGGGCGTGGTAGCACGCGCCTGTAGTTCTGGCTACTTGGAAGGCTGAGGTGGAAGGATCGCTGGAGCCCAGCAGGTCGAGGCTGCAGTGGCCGGGAGCGGCCACTGCACTCCAGTCTGGGCGACAGAGTGAGACTCCAACTCAATAAATAAATAAATAAATAAATAAATAAATAAATAAATAAATAAAAGAAATGGGAATAGCTGGGCTCGGTGGCTCAGCCCGTAATCCCGCGCCTTTAGGAGGCTGAGGTGAGTGGATTGCCTGAGCCCACAGGTTCAAGACCCGCCTGGGCAACTTGGCGAGACCTCATCTCTACAATAAATAATTTAAAAAAAAATCAGCCGGGCGTGACAGCGCGCGCCTGTAGTTCCAGCTACTCGGAAGGCTGAGGCGGAAGGATCGCCAGAGCCCAGCAGGTCGAGGCTGCAGTGGCCGGGAGTGGCCACTGCACTCCAGTCTAGGTGACAGAGTGAGACTCCAACTCAAAAAAAAAAAGGAAATGGGGATGTTCCTCATCATAAACTGCTTACTGTTTCATATACCTCTGGTTATTTAAAAATGCAATAAAATGGCAGATGTTGACCCTAAAACGCATGAAAAGATATGGTATATAATGGTTTCCATCCAACCTACGCACTGATCATCCTTGCACATTGGCCAATGCCATCATTTAGGGACTGGCTCTCCATTTTGTATACGACCAAACACTTACCATATGCTTTTCTCTTATCTTGCTATCTGTTAGCCAAAGATGATTTTCCTTATTCCCCCAACTACTTCCACCAGGAAGTATGATGAAAAACTTAGAATTTAAAGTCCAGGACTGGGCACAGTGGCTTATACCTGTAATCCTTGCACTTTGGGAGACCAAGGTGGGAGGATCACATGAGTTGAAGACCAGCCTGGCAACACAGCAAGACCCCATCTCTATAGAAAAATTTAATCACTGGAGCCCAGCAGGTCGAGGCTGCGGTGGCCAGGAGCGGCCACTACACTCCAGTCTGGGCGACAGAGTGAGACTCCAACTCAAAAAAAAGAAAAGAAAAATTTAAAAATTAGCCATATATGGTGGCACATACCTATAGTTCTAGATACTCAGGAGGATAAGGCAGGAGATCACTTGAGCCCAGGAGTTTGAAGCTAAAGTGAACCATGATTACACTACTGCACTCCAGCCTGGGTGACAGAGTGAGACCCTGTTTAAAAAAAGAAAATTACAAACTACTATTTTGTAACTCTGATAAAGATTTGGTGAGCCTATGGATTCTTTCAGTGATTTCAACGCTTTCTGCCTTTCAGGGCTGGTTATCATTACAGTGAGTGATAGGCACTGGACAGCCCACCTCCCATCTTCCAAGCCTGGGGCAAAGGAGTTATTCTAGTTCCAGCTGGATGACAAAACTTGGCTTTCCTTCTTCTCCAGACCCCTTTCTTTCCCCATTGAAATGTGCAGACAGCCAAAACAAGGAAGCCCTTAAACAACAAAGAGTTAAATGTGTATTAAACACAACAGGAAACCTCACCAGATCTCTCTTCCTGCCTCCTTCTTGCTAGCTTGGTTCTGGTCTGAGGCAGATAATAACGCAGGAATGCTGACATGTTCAAAGCCTACATAAACAAACTAGGACATTCTTGAAGTCTTGCATCTATGACAGAAAAGCTCATCTAATCCCCAAAGTAAGTGGAAATCATCGTCGGTTTGGAGCACAGCACATCCCTTCCTATGTGGTTACAAACTGATGCAAACATGCATGTCCCAATTCCAACTTTTTGATGGAATAACTATTTTTAAATAAGTCATTCGGGTTTATGGTCAACAGTGTCAACAATGCCTTCTGAGGTAAAGGCTAATGTTGAGGTTTAAGTGCCATTTAAAGAGGTTATGCAATAGCTGACAAGAAATTTCAAAGGAAAAAAAATATTTGGTATCTAGGTTAGGTTAATATCACACTTCCTCTCTTCTAAATCTCCTTGGAAACTATTATTTGACCCAAATGAGTCAGATAATTTCTTAAAGAGGGCTCCAGCTGCAAATATGAGGATGTGCCTTGTACTAGCTATTTGCTACTCGTTGCTGGTGAGGGAAAGCCCACCCAGTGGAGGGAAAGTCCCAGCTTAGGGGAGACGCAAGAACTGAGCGGCAGCGCTGAGGCAACGACTCCGAGCTAGATGCATGCATGGACTCTCAGCAGCAAGACGCTAGAGGGAGGATGGGTCTCACTCCTATGGGAAGGCATCCTGGAAAAGTTCAGTTGCTGTCTTCCAGTCAGGGAATGCCCAAGCAAGACACAAGACAAACCCAGGGAGAAGTCTATTCGGGACTAAGAGGTGGTGAGCAGGCGCTGCTCTGAGTGTGTTTTGTGACTGCCCAGTGACTGACCAGAAGATCCTGGCTCTCTCCCTAGCTCCCACAATGCACCGGTGCCCTCTTCTCATTGCCAGGGTCTCCTCTTCATCTACTTTAGCCTTACAAACAACCTTCAGGCAGCAGCCTCACCATTCCGCCTCACCATCACATTAGGAGCAGATGCTCAGCTGCAGGGTCAGGGCTGTGCACAGTCCCTGCCCCAACACAATGTGCAGGCGGTCCTCTTGGACCAGAAGCAAAATAAAATCTTTTTCGCTATGTCTAACAGTTGCTCCAGTTTCCACAGACAGCATCTGCTGAGGAGCATTTCAAGTACTCTGTGGACAACCAGCTTTGTGCACAGCAGCGGGGTGCATTCAGTTTCTAATGGTCATGACTGTGGTGCTCATATTCATATCAGAAATGGTTAAAATATATCCAGGCGACACACATTTCTGACAGAAAGACTCATGTTTCTCATTACAAGACACATGTATAGGGCAACTCCCTTAGGTCCCCTCCCACTGTGGGAGCTTTTCTGTCTTCTCAATAAATCCTGCTTTAAAAAACAACAAAGCAAAAAGCCAAAACACATGTATATAACACACACATTTTTGAGAAAAAATAAGGAAAAAAGTCCTAATACTAATTATGTTCCCGAAGCCCTAAGCAAGCATACCCTAACTTAGTGATATGGCGTTCATAGCTACATACTGGTCATGCTAAGAGGCTAGATGCTTACGCCCGTGATGCTATCACTGCTTAAAACTGTGTCTGGAAGCCCCATTCTAGAATCATCTTTGGGCCTGGGATAGCTTTATTTTAATTTTCTCAAACTTCTTAAGGATGAACATAATGTTTAAAATAATCATTAGGCATTTGACGTTGAGACTGATGAATAGGATGGGTGATCTTGAGAAGAAATATGAACAATCCTGGGACTGAGACAAATATGTAGGTTGTATGCCAGGAAGTTTGAAGGATTAGCAGCAACCCTCAAACAAGGGTAAACAGAAACTCACAGTGAAGACCCAAGCTCACTTGGCTTTGAAAATGGGACACATTATGAACACTCACTGCACTGTTTCATAATTATATCTTCAAGTTTATGTGAACCTACTTTAATGAACAAATAAATCAGGACTGACTGGTAGCTAGTAGCCTCCGCTTGTGTACATATACCACTGGACAAAATTCTTAAAATATATTTTATTCCTCATGTAGGTTAAACATGTCTTTTCTCTACATGTACACTGAATTCTGTCATATATATTATCTAATGAGTTTAATACTTCCTCTCTGTAAAGAGAGGGGAAACTTTAATCCATCTAACTGATCTGAACCCCTCATCAGGCATGATGATATCCCAGTCATTATTCAGACTCAATTTGGTGATTCTACACCCCAAGTGCTGCCTAACTTTGTGCAATCTTCAGGGAGACCCAGGTACTCACAAAAGGAGTCATGAATGCCTCACACCACACCACCACCTTCAATGTTAAGATCCTGTGCTGACTGGAAATTAATCAGACCATTCATAAAAATGCTTTCTGTACTGTGTTTTAGGAGCTAATATCATTTTTGCCAACAGCCATCAAAATACAGGGTAACCCTTATTATAACCACACCCCTCTTCCAGGCCTGATCTTTCACAATGTCCTTCCATAGGCTTCCACATAAGAGTAGGACTATGTAAAATATCATACTTAAAGAGACCTCAGAGAATCCCTCAGTAATTTCCTCAAATACACCACACCAAGGTCACATGGCTTGTCACTGACAAAATGCAAACTACAACATCTTTCAAACTCTAGGCTATAGCTTCCTGTGCAAAATCACACTAATGCTTATTTTCATTCAAGTCTGTTGGGGATTAAGCCACAAGTCCCAATCTGCCCCAGGGACTAGGAGAGCGTGGCAGATGTTCATTCCAAACTTTCACTTTTTAGTGCCTTTTTATTTTACAGTTGAAAAAAACTGAAAACCACATTTCCCAGACTCTCTTGCAGCTAGTATTCTGGATGTGGTTTCATTTCTGCCAAGCAGATACAGCCACACCAGACCTGGAGGCAGGGAGCGAGCAGTAAAGGCAGAAGCCACACACAAGGACAGCAGGGGCAGAGTTATCAGGGGCAAAGACTTCCTCCCAGTGTCCTGGGTACCAAGCAGCATGAGATGGCTGATGGCAGGGGTTTTGTTGGGTGGCTGGGTATTTCTCTACATGGCTTTTCCTGGAGGAAAAGACCCCAGACCTGGCTTCATGACTTTTCTGGAAAAATGTCATATGCTAATGTATTCCCTCTAACAAAGCCCTTTTCTGCTCATACCAGGTAGGATCAATTTTGTCATCTGATTCTGACCTCAAGGAAAAACATTTTCAGAAAATTTCTAAGAGGACAAGAATGTCATGTCATTTAGGAAAAAGAGGACCAAGCCCCACAACTAGTGAACACCAAAAACATGTAGCCTTTAAATTTACCTGAAATCTCCTCATCCATTCACATCCCCACAAAATCCCAAGATGTACCTGTCATCTTTATTTATCTGGTCTCCAAATCCCACAGTGTCAACGATGGTTAACTTCAGCCGCACATTGCTTTCCTGGAGCTCGTAACTTCTGGCTTTTAATCGGACACCTGGTTCATTGTGAGTAGCTGGGTCACTTTCAAACTTGGTGTTGAACAAAGTGTCCATTAACGTGGATTTGCCAATGCCTGTCTCGCCTACATTAACCACAAAAGAAAAATCAGAGAATGTATCAATGTCTCTTAGTCATCAGTTCAGTTCAGCAGTATTTTTTTCATTGGCCATGGTTATAAAATTTTTAAAAAGGCAGTATCACCAGAAATTCCACTGTGAAGAGATAATCTGCTTTTTCTGTGTATAATCTATGGACTACCTCCCTAGAAATGCCTCAGTAAATTTCAGACATGATTTAGCAGAAAAAAATCTTGAATTTATAGATTGAGATGTTCTTCTCTACCTCTGGATAGAAAAAATAATATCTGTAAGTTTGCCTGTGGTCAGTTCGTAGATTAAAGGAACATGAAATGTGTTGGTCACACTCCCAGTGGGGCCTCCAGAAGACTAGGTCAGACCTGCTGGGGGTGTGGAAGTCTGGTATGCAAACTAGTGCTGCGTGAAAGATACAAAGAATTGCACAGAAGTTAGATTAGAAAATATCGTTTATTTAGAAAGTAAATTAGAGAGGGAGAGAGAGAGATTGATTCACCTCCCCAAGGTAGGAGAGGGGGCCAAAGCTTAGGAAACATGGCAGTAGCCACAGCTCAAAGCACATGGCTACACCAGAGTCTAGTAAAACAATGACAAATAGCTACCCCCGGCTGAATCTTTTTAAATCTTCCCTTTGATGGGTGAAGGTCATTAAGATGGTTGGGTGGTGGTTGCTTCACATCATCATGAAGGAGCAGGTAAGCTCAGGTACTGACTGGAGAAGCCTTATGGGTTTTAACTCCAATGATTAAATTATAAAAGTTGTTCAAGTACATTTGCCTCACCCGTCAACCTTTTTCACCGTGTCCCTGATGCATCTAAGATCATAGAATTTCCTCTTAATCAGCCTTCGTTCAGCCAGTATTTTTCCAGTGCCTGCTGTATATCAAGTTCTGTGCCAGTTCTAGGAATTTGACAGTGACCTAACCTGATAGGGTGTTCTCCCATGTCTTAGAATCTGGCCTAGAACATAACTAAATGCCAGTCAGATGAATTTATTATTATGGGAACATATTTTATGTGTCTGCCATAATTACTTTCCTCTCAGGAGCAAGACCACCCTTCATCTCCTGTGACCTTGCTAGCTGACCACAAATAACTGGACCAGGCTACCACAAAAGCCTAATTGTTTTATTGTGAGACAGTGTTTCACCATGGAGAGTGACCAGTCTATCTTATCACAATTTCTCTCTGAGCATCTGAATGAGATATATGCAATCTATCTGTCCATGATGTGATGGCATGAGAAAGGAAAGATATACAGAGAGAAGTAAATAAGTAGAAGCCATGAAGTAAACAGAAAGATGTTATAGATTAATTGTTAGCTGGGAATATAGGAGAAAGAGAGCAGACAGATATTGGAAAGTATTGGGAATTCACTCACCGAGTTAATACTTGAGAACTTACTGTATGGCAAGTGTAGGTGCGGGGATGAAATGGTGATTAAAAACAGACAACTGATGCTGTTTGAACTTCTGTAATATCCTGAATGTCATTCCCGATCTCTGCAGTCTGGCTGTGTAGCAGTTGTGACTATTTCCTGTCTTCCTAACTTCCTTGAATAGTCTTACAAAAAAACCCATCCATAAAAGTAATATAAACCAGTTTCTGCTCCCTAACATGATAAGAGGTTTAACAAGCTCACATTCATCATTCTTGGCTTAACAAATTAACTTTGAGCAAAACAAAGTTACTGTGTGGCAAACACAGAAATAAAACAAAACTGAAGGCACTTGAGTCATTATAAGGACATGATACACGTGTTTCCTCCTCAAGCCCACTTCTCTTCAGGATTTACTGATCCTTAGGACATGGACAAAGGCACAAAAGCAGAGCCACTTATCAACATCTCTCTACTGTGTCAAAGGTTCTGTCAGTAGAAAGTGACCCATTTGACACTGATCTCTTTCCCTAAGAACAGCAATAAAGACTTCCATTACACAGCAAGGATTCTAGGTTACCTTGACAGAACTGAAATTATCATCTTATGTTACTAGGTTGAGAATTACTTAAGCACTTGTGAATCGGGAACATCATTCCTTTTTTAAAGGCGTGGTGAATTTAATCATCACTTACATTATGGTGGAAATGGCAAGCAATTAGCATTCCAGGTCCTACTTATAACAGAGGGTTATAAGTAAGCTGGGAAAAAACTACCATTTCCCTAAATTTGGGAGTGCTTTGCTCTCCACTTCTTTGCTCTATGCTTTTAAGAGCCCTAATTAGACACAATAACCCCAGCAGCAGGGTGATTCACCCAAAGCAGCTCAGCAGGAAATGATAGCTTCTGGAATAAAAGGAGTTACTAGGGGAGATTTTCAGAGGTCCCTCTCTGACCTTGGCAAGCAGGGCCTCATCTACACTGTTAAGGATCCAAGAGCAAAAATTTCTTTCTAATTCTAATTGCTAACTGAAAGCCTACTAGGCACAGGCTCCAATTCAAGCCAAAAAACCATAACAATATTTTCAGAAAACCAATGACTAACACCAACTCTGACGCATTTCAAAACTCCCTAGCAGAGCACCTGGCACCAAAGGAGGCATTTATGAAAAGTTAATTGAAAAGAAATACTACTGAGCTGATCATTTACACGGAGATTTGCCACTGTGGTAGATTTTTCAGCTTGCTGATTATTGTAAATTCATCGGTCTAAGTGCTTGGTTGTTAATCGGAGACCCACTCTTGAAGCACCAGCCATGGTTTCTGTTTTTCCTGCTCTTGCCAGTGTTGGTGAGCCTGACACCCGCCATGCAGGGGAAAACAGTCCTACCTTGTCCATTCTGTTCTTAGGTTTATTTAATCCAAAGTTCTAAGGTGAACAGAGAAAAACTAACAAACCAACCCAGAACTGTCATATTCATTAAAAAGAATTGCAGACCAAACAAATGGTTGATCTGTGATCCCACCTCTTTTTCTCTAAGTGCCAAGACTGGCTACCTGGAGAAGTCACTGTGCATGGGGGTCTGCAGCCTCCTCCAAACATTCCAGATTGTATTCCTGGATGGAGTTATGCTGTTATTATTCCATGTGGCATCACCTTTGATTGAAACACTGTGGCGTAACACGAGCCACATGAGGGTCTTGACAGAACAGCACGCAACACTCGGTGCCGCAGCAAGCAACTTCACTGGCTTAGGGGCTGCCCAGAGAACTCGAACTGCCACATTTACCAACTCTCTTTTCTGAAAATCCACAAGAAACACTTTTTCCAGGTAAAACTGTGTTTCACCTGGAACAACTGTTTTGCTTTTGCCGTGTATAAACTTTTAACTTGTTTTTAGTACAAAATAAATACATGTTGATGAGTCAATCAATCAATGAGTTCCCTTTACGCTCTGGCCACTAAGCTGAGAGACTAATGTGACTGCCTCATCAGCTATAGGCCAGGCCGATGGCAGAGTTCTGACTCTATTCCTGGGGTCAATTTTATCTTCATTCATTTTACTCTATAAGCCACTTAAATTCTTTCCTGGAAAAACAATATGGGATAAAGATGTGTACAATTTAATTGTAAAATTTCACAATCATGTTGATACTACAGTCTTGGCTAAAATGACCTTAAGCTTGTCTGTTTTCTACTCCTCTTCTCGGATCTCCTCAAAACAATTAAGGTGAAATTGTAGGGGGAAAAATTCTATTTGCAAAATGTTTTATTAATTTACTTTGAAGTTACTATTGATTTAGTTCTTCTTTAAAAGCAGAGATGTCACACTATCTTATTCATCTTTATTCACAAAGAACTGATATATAGCTGGCTGAATGTGAGGCTTTTTCATGAAATTTGTGCCATTTTGGAAAATGAATGAGAAAGAGAGAAATTTAAAATTATTTTAAAAGGCTGGATACCACCGGGCTTGGTGGCTCAGCCTGTAATCCCACGCCTTTGGGAGGCTGAGGTGAGTGGATTGCCTGAGCCCGTGGGTTTGAGACCCACCTGGGCAGGCGAGACCTCATCTCTACAATAAATCAAAAAATTAGCCGGGCATGGTAGCGCGCGCCTGTAATTCCGGCTGCTTGTAAGGCTGAGGCGGAAGGATCGCTGGAGCCCAGCAGGTCGAGGCTGTGGTGGCCGGGAGCGGCCACTGCACTCCAGTCTGGGCGACAGAGTGAGACTCCAACTCAAAAAAAAAAAAACGCTGGACGCCAATTTAGAGTCTCTGGAGAGATATTGCATGGGTAAAACATAAAAGGTTTAACGTACACTAAAGTGTGGCTTTGGGAATGATTGAGTGTGTTGTAAAATGGATTTAGATAAAGCGGAGAGTGGGGGAACTCCAAGCTCCAGGATGCTCTGTGATCTGATTCACCAAATCCTCTCCTGGGTAAGTGAAAATCCCTCTCCCTCTCTCTATCAGAACCAGCCTTGGGATGAGATGGGGCCTCATAGCACACATTTAATTCAGCATCTCTGAAACTAGACTAGGCTAGTGCCAGAGTCATTTTCTGCCCTGGTTTATTTCCTCTGCTTTCAACCTGCAGGCTCTTGCCACAAAACACAATTACAATTTGAGGTCTTTTTGACAAAAAGTTTCCTTATGGGGATCATACTCTTTTTGTCTATAATCCTTAATTCCCTTCCATATTTATCACAGGAAAATAAATTCATGCTAAAAATACCACACATGTGCGTAATGTATAAAAAATACAAATTGGGAGAATGACAAGGGGGAAAATTACTATGTCTGCTCTTTTGTAAAATACAATACCTGTTCCCCAAGGTGGCTGTCCAAATATTTTGATTGACTTGAATACTTTTTTACAGACTCTTACTTTAAAAATAGATGGACTACTGATTGACAGTGAGAGCTTTTTCTTATACGAATATCATGCTGCAAAATATCTGTGGTGAAGGGATTTGCTGTGTTCAACCCTCTAAAGATAATATTTCTTGCTGACCCCAACCAAAGGGCTCCAAAGAGTTATGGAAAAGAACCTGGATTGTTAGATATGCTGACAAGGAAGGATATCCAGGACTCACTGTGGAGTGGGAAGAAGAAAATGTGGAATAAGATGGACAGCGTGATTCATCTGCGTAAAAGCCAAACAGAAGCCCCATGACAGTGAGAGAGCAGTGTGTATGCCTGTCCATTGTGCACCTCTCCCATGTCCGATCTCCCTTCTGATCACGCCTTCTTTTCTACAGGGAACCCTCAAGTTTTGGAGTGAGCTGACCCCATCTCCCTCCCAGGCTGGGCATGTGAGCCAGTCCTTGGTCAGTTACTGAAATGCTGTGACTCCTCATCCTGACCTGGTGCGGGAACAGCCTGTTCTTTCCCCTGGGGTTGTCGCCGTGAGGAAAAGAAGCCTGAACAACCTCATGAAGTCAAGGAGAAACCAGCAGGGTCCAAGCCCAGACAGTACTCTGAAGCCCTGGAGCCAGCTGTTCTGAGTTACATGGTTCACTGTATTACCTTTCTCATGTGTTAGGGCTGGGGGAGAGACTTAACTATATTTAAACTGGATTTCTGCATTTCTCTGTAGAAAAATTTCTCTAACACAAGAGCAGTCAGAGCAATTTGGTTGGCTTTGAAGAGGGATGAAAGGGCCCAGGGCACAGGAATGCAGGAGCCTCTAGAAACTGGGAAAGGTAAGGAAATGTGCCCTAGAGGTTGCTGAGAAAAATGTGCCCCGGGGATCACTCTGGACTTCCACCTCCAGAATGCAGGATAACAGATGGATGTGTTAAGTCATCAAAAGTAATTTACTAACACAGAAAGACTGTAGAAAGTTTCTAGAAGGATCCCACAGTGTTATTTCTGTGGAATGGAGGAAAAGGGAAGGATTTTATAACATTTTAATCAACAAAGCATATATTATGTTAATTAGCTAAAAAACTAATTGTAAACATGTTAAGAATGGACCAGAATATCTAAGGATCACAGGTATTATCACCCCCCTTCCAGGAGAGTCAGAACACAGCTGCACTAGAAATCTAACAGGGCACCATCGAATAGGCTTGTGAAGAATTCCAAGCAGCATCAGAACTGTGCTATTCAATGCAGGAGTCAGCCACTGAGCCACACATCATGGCACGCCAGTTAAACCAGGGTCCCACAGGAGGGCTTTCCCCTGCTGTGCGGTAGCCAGGACGGAGCTCTCAGATGTATTTTTGAGACTGATTTGGGAGACAGGGTTGGGGAGGCATACAGGAGAAGCCAGGATAGTAATTGGCCTAAGATTACAATTTAGCATACTTTTCAATAGAAAACCAACAAATTGCCAACAAATTACTATGCTAATGAAGAATTGCCCTGCTCTGCAATGAGCATTTATAGTAAGAGAAAAGACAATTCATTCAGGCCACTCTGTAGAACTAGCTGCCATCAGGAGGTCCCCTGCTGAATTTTAAAAGGCTTCATGTAGGGAAAGGGGGAAGGCAAGAGAGCTAGCTGTGTGGGGTCAGGCTCTCCTGCTCCTCTCTTGTCCAGTACTTAGGACACAGTGCCAGGGGGCAAGTGTGCTCTAGTGGGCCAGCCAACTGTGACTCTCCACAAGGGAACGCCCAGTGCAGTGGCTACAGTCCTCAAGAAGTTTTGTAAAAAGGAAAGTATCTGCTCCACTTCAGATCCTATAAGCAACAAATAAGCAAATGGTGGTTCCCACACTAAATGCACATCTTTTCTAAATTCACTTCATTTTACTCGGACAAGAAAAGCAAGTCAGAAAAAGCAAGCTGGATGCATTCTGCCAGGCTTGGGGGAAGGACAGTCCACTTGGCTACATTCAAAATTTCTTCCGTCTGTATCAAAGTGACATCTCAGAAGGATATGCCCAGAGGACAACAGCAACTACACAGCCTGAACCACTTCCCTGCTCTTAGCCACCAGGAGGGCCAGGGAGCGTGAAGGAACAGCCTCCCTCTGTTCCATGGACATGGCTCCTTCCAACTAGCCGGAGATCTCTATTTTCATTTTCTTCCTTTTCCCCTCTTATTTTCCATGTTCCTCTTCTTAGTTTAGAAAGGAAATGACTGGAGAGATGAAGGAAAATACCAAGACAGAGGCCTTATCTAAAGAAAAATGTTTAAGGGATGGGCATACAGTACACGGGGATGCAAGTCAGTCAGATGTCCTTGGCCTATTGCATTTGCTTACCAGGAATAGACTAAGGGTGATTTTAGATCCCTACTTAAGGGCTGAAGGTTAACTCAAAAATCTAGGCAAAAAAAAAAAAAAGTTCTCCAATGAAAAACAAAATTTTAAATTATCTTTTACCCAAAAGCAAAAGTTTTACACATTATAATAACTACATTAAGGTATTGAGGGTGGTTGTAGTTTTTACTAATTCTAGGTAGCATATCTTTAAGAGACATGAGTAGAGATTGCAACTGTACTATAGTCAGAGATTCCAGAAGCCAATTCTTAAAAGGCTTCTGAATGTCCTTATTATGCATATCCCAGTTCCTGCTCTCACCATCCTAGAGTCTACTCAGGCTCTAAGTTCGTCTTCCCACCCTAAATCAAAATACGTGTTTTTTTTATTTTTTATTTTTACTTTGTTTTTTGAGTTGGATTCTTACTCTGTCACCCAGGCCGTAGTGCAGTGGCACACTCATGGCTACCGCAGCTCCGACCTGCTAGGCTCAGGTGATCCCTCTGCCTCAGTCTTCCAAGTAGCTGGAACTACAGGCATGTGCTACCATGCCCAGCTAATTTTTTTATTTATTGTAGAGATGTGGGCTCACCAAGTTGCCCGGGCTGGTCTCGAACCCGTGGGCTCAGGCAATCCTCTCACCTCAGCCTCCCAAAGTGCTGGAATTACAGGCGTAAGCCACTGCACCTGGTCCAAAATACTTGTTTTAATTACAATATTAAACTGACCTGTTGCTTGGCTGTGAGATAGAAATAAAAATAATAATTTGAATAACACCACAAAGTTGACAAAGCATTACCCAAATACAACTCTGACTCTTTATAACTATGTGATATGTGTGTACAACAGGTATTTCCCCTTGTTTTACTGATTTTAAAAAAGGGTAAAAATATAATTCTTCCATTTCACGGAAACACTCCTTGCTCAGTAGCAGGTGATAAACCACTTACCAACACACAGGATGTTGAAACAGAAGCCCTGGGAAGTTGACTTGTTGACCAGCTGGTCAGGGAGACTGTCAAATCCAACATGGCCAGAAAGGGACAAGTTTCGAAGCTCTTCATTCTGTAATTTCAGAGGAAAAACATTTGAGAGTCCACAAATATGCCACCTGGCTATCACATCACAGACGCTTCTGCTCCCTTCCTCTCCTCTTGACATGCACAGGAAAAGGAGACTCTCTGAGAACTCACAGCCTCCTTGGCTTCTCTACGCTGAGGCCATCAACAACTCCAAAGTTAGTCTTATCCCACAAAATCCCAGTCTCCCCAAGAAGGCTGTCTCCCAGAGTAGTTCACTTCTTGCTATAAGCAGGTGGAACATAAGCTTCTATAGGTGACTAGTTCAGATATATACTAAGTTACAAAAAGCTCCAACCATTTTGATAGTTTCCATAGCTCAAGAAAAAACTTTCCTTTTGCTGTCAACTCATAGTAAAAAAAAGACTTGCATGCAGTGGTGTCATCATAGCTCACTGCAGCCTTGAACTCCTGCTCAGGTGATCCTCCTGCCTCTGTCTTCCAAGTGGCCAGGACTACATGCACGTGCCACAATACCCAGCTAATTTTTAAGTCCTATTTATTTATTTTTTGGGTCAGAGTCTCACTCTGTCACCCAGGCTGGAGCGCAGTAGCATACTCACGACCACTGCAGCCTTGACCTGCTGGGCTCAGGCGATCCTTTCACCTTAGCCTTCCAAGTGAGCTGGAACTACAGGCATGTGCCACCACACCCAGCTAATTTTTTTGGTTGTAGAGAAGAGGTCTTGCCAAGTTACCCAGGCTGATCTCGAACCTATGGGCTCAGGCAATTCTCGTCTCTGCCTCCCAAAGTGCTGGGATGACAGGCGTAAGCCACTGTGCTTGGCAATTTTTTTATTTTTTGTAGAGACAGTGTCTTGCTATTTTGTCCAGGCTGGTCCCAAACTCCTGGGCTTAAGGGAATCCTCCTGCCTCAGACTCCAACGTGCTGGGATTACAGGTGTGAGCCCCACACCCAGCCTATGTTTTTAAAAGACTGGTTTTCATTATTCTCCAATTTTTTAGGTTATATAATCATGAGGGTGATTTCTTTTAACAGCCAAGGACTGATGTCTATGTCTATGACTACATAGGTTCAGAAACATAACTCCATAAGTGCAGTGACTTTAATGGGTATGAGCAACACATAAGATATCTAAAGCCCGTAAGTTCTGATTCTGTGAAATAAGACTAAAACCCAACACATTATCTGAATACCATGGTGGCAGCTGCAGTTCTGAGGTCAATGGGACAGAGAACAAATGTCTGGCCTATGAATAGTTTCCTTGAAACCTGCCAACAGGAACTATGAGCCTCAAGGGTTGGTACTTATCCTAGAACAGGACGGCACGACAGACAGCACACCCACCAGCTAGGGGCAGGCATGGAGGGCAGCTGTCCCAGTGGCTGGGAGGGCCTCCCAATAACACCGTCCTACCTCTGGCCCCGTTCTAGTCCCTGCCCCTTCCTCTTTAGATACCTCAAAGCTTCAGACAGCAGGTATTTTTAGGGTGTTCACCACATCTGCCGAGAGTTTGGGGCGGAGGATTCAAGATGAGCTCTGGGTTATATTTAGCACTCTTCCCATCACAGCTGTGCAGTGGCTGTCGTGTGTCAGGCTAGGAGAAGCCACGGCACCAGCCTTTGCCTCTGCTGTGTCGCCGGCTCCAACAGCCAGTGGCTGGTATGCAAGGAGACAGGACAAGGCAAACGCACCCTACATGCCCTCTCTTCTGCACCATGACGATACTTTAAATTTCAGGGGGAGGGGAGAAGGGGGTTATCACTCTGGACTCTGGATTGCTGGGTTTTTATTTACCAGATATCTACCCACAAGCCAATCCTGGGAAAGAATCAGTTAGTAATTACAGCTCTCGTCCCAGAACCCAAAGCTCAGCATCTCATATTCTTACCATTTCCAAAACACAAAAAACCACCCACACACCCACGGAGTATTTTTATACCCATTGAAAACCACATACAAAATGAAAGGTTATAAAACAGTTTGGTCTTGACATTTTTGAAATTCAAAGTTATATCTTTAGAGTCTATCTTCTAACATAGTGATATAGACTATGTACATTTCACCACACATTTTTTCATTTCATAATTGGGGCCCCATTCTCTGCACAGTATTAATGATCTGATTAGTCTCTGACCACCAGGATGTGACAGGGAAAGGGAAATAGCAGTTCTTCCTCTGGCTCATAAACAAGCTTAAAAGATAGAAGGCACCAGAAGAAAGGCAAGGAGTACTCTGAGCGACTCTCTGGGCCGCACAGGGCAGCTGAATTGGATTCCCACACTCTGGTGTTTTGTGGTATTTGTCTTCACTGTCACAATCTAAGGAGTGTGGGTAGGGTCTCTTTAGAGTCTACGGCCCAGTCTCAGAGGGCTTCTTGTAATCCCATGTCATTGACACTGTCACACATACGGAAATGACTCTCTGACTGCATCTCCAATACTAAAGTCTTTGCTTGGGTTCCAGGTCTGAATTTCTCTCATAGGGCCAGTTCTCTGTACTTCAAACTGATGTTCACAAAACTGAAATCATATTCCTCTATCCCAAACTCACCCCCTCAGATGCCTGCTTCTGCTCACGGTACTTGCCCAGGCTGGAGAGCAGCTTTCCTCACACCATCAGTTAAGTCCTATCAATGCTGTACACCCTCTACAGCCCTAGTCCACCTATTCAATGCCTCCCAGCTGGTCTTCCCAGCTTTGTCCCACCTTTTCTAATACTTCCTCTCTCTACCTTGCTATAGAGAGGAGATCTTGGTACCCAAAGGTCCCCAATCCAACTCCTTGGTCTCCAATTCAGGTACCCATGAGTTAACCCCAAATCTCCATTCCTGGCTGGGCCTGGTGGCTCGCGCCTATAATCCCAACACTTTGGGAGGTCTAGGTGAGAAAATTGCCTGAGTCCATGGGTTTGAGACCAGCCTGGGCAACTTGGTGAGATCTCATCTCTACAATAAATCAAAAACTTAGCTGGGTATGGTGGCATGTGCCTGTAGTTCCAGCTACTTAGAAGGCTGAGGAGGAAGGATCACCTGAGCCCAGCAGATCAAGGCAGCATACGGTGGCCGTGAGAATGCCACTGCACTACAGTCTGGATGACAGAGTGAGACTCTGACTAAAAAAAAACCAAAAAAACAAAAAAAACCCTCCATTCCTATCAACTCTCCCAGCTCTCCCCAGGGAGCACCTTTCTGAATTACTGTTACCTGGGGCAAGCCCTGGGGTTCTTCCCATCAGAATTTACTCATATTATTTCTTCTATCTGAAAGGGTCTTAACATACAAGGTTTACATACCAAAAACTTCCAGATCCCAATAAAATTTTACTTCCATCATTGTTTTTATTATGAAATCTTGAGAAAAAATTCAGTAAACATTCCCTTTACCAATAAAAGAAAAATATTGAATAAATAAAGGTGGCTCAAGCTATTTGGTATTCTATGATCATCCTAACAGCTAACATTTATTGACTATTTCCAAGGATCCAGAAAAACCCCACACATTAATAGACCAATTTATTTCTCTTAACAATTCTATGGCCGAGCATGTTGGCTCAAGCCTGTAATCCCAGCACTTTGGGAAGCCAAGGTGAGAGGACAGCCTGAGCCCATGGTTTTGAGAACAGCCTGGGCAATTTAGCGAGACCTCATCTCTACAATAAATTGAAAAATTAGCCAAGCATGGTAGCAGACGCCTGTAGTTTCAGCTACTTGGAAGGTTGAGGCGGAAGGATTGCCTGAGCCCAGCAAGTCAAGGCTGCGGTGTCCATGAGCATGCCACCACACTCCAGCCAGTGCAATGGAGTAAGACTCCAACTTGGAAAACAAAACAATTCTATAAGGTAACCAACCTCAACTAACAGATAAGAAGATAGGCACAGAAGCGTGGTAGCTTGCCCAACATCACATAGCTAGTAAATAAAGTCAAGGAGCTGAAATTTGGACCCAGGAAGTCAGATTCCTGAGTCCTCAAACACAGTCACAGCCAACTCAAAATCATTTAATAAGTTCCCAGGTAGCCCAGGATAGTACAATTATTTCAGCTGCTATAAAAACCCAATACGTTAAAATACAAGGAAAAAAATTTCTCTAAAACCATAATTCTTTGGCAATCATAGAGGGTGGAAATTGAGAATGGGAATTGGTAAAGTAGCTTCAAGTCAACTTTCAATGGTTCTGGCAATCAAGACTAGATTTTGATTTTTGCAGCTGTAGCACATGAAACCCATAATGCAATACTTAGTTTTAACCATTTTTTGAAAGGAAAGTGCCAATGGAGCCACAACATAACTCAGTAGAGAACCTTAATTTCTTTAAACCTCCATTTGCTAATCCATCCAAGGAGGATTTGTGACCAGATGATTTCTATAACCCATTCTATCTTGAATGGGTTATGACCAACCTCTATGGTATAAAATAAGGTAACCAGTCTTTCACTTGATGATTTCACTTTTCTCCTTTTAGAATATCTCCTCTTGGATACAATTACGTTATTTGTTCATTCAAAAATACTCACTGCTTAAAACTAAGAAAACTAAGCAATGTTATTTTTGTTATTCATTAATGAATATTGTTCCTGCCCTGAAGTTTTCACAATGTAGCAGTAGAGCTAAGACAGATGTAAATGTAATCTTACCAAGGATATAAAGTGATAAATACCATAACTTTTAAGTAGGGGAAGGAACAGGGGTGAAGGAGCTTTTTGGTCAGGGAGATTGAGAGCACCTTTTAGGAAGGCTGGAGTTCCCCAAATCTACCAGTGAAACAAAAGCCCTGCTTGAGGAACCCTTTTAGATATGCTCAAGGGCCACTTTATTATGAATATATACTCTGTTGTTTATAATCAGCAAGTTTTTTAAAAAAGATTCCAGCTGACTTCATTATTGAGATAATTATAAAACAATTATATAAGAGTGTGTGCCACCACCTACATTCCAAGTGCTGCTGTGAAATATGTCCCACAATTCCAATTCCAAATCTTGCTGCCCAGAGCAGGGCACCAAAAAGGCTTGGAGTCAGACATGGGTCTGAATCCCAGTTTTGCTTTCTACGTCCTTTATGTCTCCATTCTGCCAGCAGTAAAAACGGGCACTTGACAGGGTCATTGGCAGGAGTTAAGGAGGTATGTATGAGAGTGCCTAACATTTAATAGGTCCTCAGAAACTTGGGCTTTCTTTCCCTAAATGACACAGAAAGAAGAGACAATTATACTTTAAAATCTGAAAGGCAGGGCTCGGTGGCTCACACCTGTAATCTCAGCACTTTGAGAGGCTAAGATGAGAGGACTGCCTGAGCCCAGGAGTTCAAGACCACTCTGGGCAATACAGCAACACTTCACCTCCACAAAAAATAAAAATAAAAAAATCAGCTGGGCGTGGTGGTTTGCGCCTGTACTCCCTGCTACTTGGGAGGCTGAGGTGGAAGGATAGCTTGAGCCCAGGAGGTTGAGGCTGCAGTGAGCCATGATCGTGCCACTCACTGCACTCCAGCCTGAGACAGAGTGAGAACCCCAGCTAAAAAAAAATAGGAGTCCTGTTATTGCTGCTGGGCATCCCAGGAGAAGTTGCTGATCAGCAAAGCTCTCTGACAAACCAGGAAAGTAAAATCACAAAGGCATTACAATTAAAGAATGAACAAGAAAGTAAAAAGAGAGGAAAAGAGTAAAAGAGAATGAGGATTCATGCATGAAGAAAATCTACTCCTAAAGAGGAGAGTCATTTACAAAGCTGGAGGAGAAGTCATTTACAAACGCCACAGACTGGCATTCCTGTCTGCAGAATCAGCAGCTGACAGAATCAACATCCTCCGGGGCTAGACAGCATTCTGAATTCCTGTGTTCACTTTTGTCTTTACAGCCATGTGTCACTTCACGATAAAGACACGTTCATTAAGTAGCTTCACCATGGCTTGAGTATGACAGTATGTGCCTACACAAACCCAGACGGCAGAGCCGGCTACACACCTAGGCTCCTGACAGTCTGTTGCTCCAAGACTACAAACTTGTATGGTGAGTTACTGTACTGAATACTGTATGCAACTGGAACACAGTATTTGTATAGCTAAACACAGATGAAGTACAGTAAAAATATGGCTTTATAATATTACGGGACCATTGTGGTATGTGCAGGTCCACTGTTGACAGAAATGTAATGTGGTATGTGACTATATACCAGCGGCAGAACCCAGCCCAGAATCTATAGAAATTGACAAACTGTGATGACCCTTTTCTTTTCTTTTCTTTTAAACTGAAGCATTTCAGTAGATGCTGTTAGGTAGCCTTATGGTCTCAGATCCTTATCAGTTGCAGAAACAAGAGAACAGTTACCAAGGTGATGCTCTCATTGTTTAATTCAAACAAATCAAAATTAAATTTCAATTTGAAAGCAGCTTAATTTTTACCTTTAAAATCAGATATTATAATTTAAGCTTAGAAAGATCTCCCCTCCTTAAATTTTTTTTTTTAAATTTGAAATAACTTATGTATTCAGCTAGAAAGCTGGAGATTTTTGTTTACAAGACAAGGTGATTACATTTTTCTCAAAGCCTCAGTTTATGGATAATAAATAATATTGATCCAAGTCACTTAATCCCCAGGCTTATGTTTCCTCATCTATAAAGTGAGGAATTTGAACCAAATGACCTCTAAGCAAAGTCCCCAGTTCTAACGCTAATTCTAAGGCTTCCTGAGTCTGAAAATCAGACATGCATACATCAATTCTGTCATTTTGCTTAAGGAAAGCCAAAAACAGGACAAAAGATCTCTAGTAGTATGTTTTCTCTTGTCAGATTCAGATAGCTAAATTTTTAAATGACCCATGAGAGAGAAGTTTCTATCAGTTATCCTGGGAAACTCCAAACTTAATGTAAATCTGTGTGTGTGCCTCCATGTCTTACTCTACTTGAAAGCAATTATTTTTTTCCCTTAGCTATAGCTACATTCTTCCACAAGATTTTTAAAATGTACACTTAGATCCTCAGAAGAAAACCTAGGAAATAACTCTTCTGTTATAGGTTATCTGTCCTCAAGAAAAAAAGTAAATCTTTATTCATACTTTCATTCATTCAACACAGACTGAATGAGTACTAGCATATATAGATATTGTGGGAAATGCTATGGATATGTTGGTGAAAAACAAAGCCTCCTCAGCTCACAGAGCATACAGTGCAGTGGGGTACACAGACGTCAATCAAACCATCACAAGGCTAGCCAAAACACAGAACACTATGCAACCTTATAGTTCATGTGATTAGCTACTCAGTCTTCAAGTGAAGTTGCCAGCCTATAGTATTAAAAAATACGCATTAGCCCAAAGCATTGATGGATATTAATTTAATAGGTAACTCCTATGTATAGTTAATGTGCAGGTTTCACATATTCAGATGAAAACAACGAGCCTTTCTGAGCAGCACTGCCTTATAAGAGAAGGTAGAAATAGTTAAGACTCCAGTCTCCAGTGCAGGGATATCCAATTTTAGACAGAGCTGAGATGGAGCCCAGGGGCTGCCAGACATGTGAAAGATGTACTCTCTTTGCAGTCTTTCCCCCACGAAAAATGGTCACTTGGAAAAGAGAAGAGGAGCAAATTCCTTCTTCATCTTAGATAGTGTCTTTTTTTGAGGTCCTATTTCAGCAGTGCTGATGCCACCTGGCTGAAGAGAGGTAAAGAACAGAACATACTGTTTCCTACCTAAAATTCTTGACCAGCCACTTCTCAGCATTTGGAGAAATTCTGGCTTCACAAACTGTCTAAGAAGTAAGTTTTACCCAAGTACCTTGATGATGATTTCTGTAAATACAGACTCTTATCTGACTGCATTCGAGAGAGTATGGAAACCAAGTTGGTTTCCATACTCTCTTTAAAAGCAAAGAAGGTTGATGGGAAGATAGGAAATGCCCTCAGTTCCCATGCAAAAGAGAAAATACTGGAATGCAAAGCATCGGCCCAAACCACAGCTATGAAGCCTGCATTGGGATGTTTCCAAAGCTAGGCACTGCTAGGGCAATTCTCATAATGTAAAATGTCTGAAGCATCTCATTACCAATGGGGATTGCATTCTTTAAGGTTGATCTGAGCAACATTTGCTACTCTGCTTGCCATCTATACCATGAAATTCCAAGGCTGAAGCCATAAAGGCCCTCAAGGAAATTGTGTCATATAAGCAGCAGAACAGAGAGAAAGCCAGGGAGGAAAGGGGAACTGCTAGGAGGAAAACCATGTGGTGACAAGAGGAAAGAACCACTTCTCAGTGCAAGAGGCCAGAACTGAGGAGAGGCATCCAGGGCCAGCCCCCAGGTCACAAAGCCCTCAGAGATGAAGACCCAAGGAGCCACTAAATAACCAGAAAAGCACTTGATTAACATTGAATAACTCCCCAATTCTAATTACTTATCTCTAAAAGTAACCAAAAGACCCCAAGTAGAGGAACAAATTTTTCTTTTCTAGATTCTTGCAAAAATAATAAAGCATAGGAAAGCTTTCTTTGGGGATGGTAGGATTTTAGCAAATTTAGTCTTCTAATTGTTATGTTTATATAACATTTGAATGATTACAACTGAAAAAAACCCTGTATTTTGAGAACAGAAAATGAATAAAAAATTTTAAAATCAGGGAATATTAGTAATTATAATAGATAAATAAATAATAAAAGTATTTTTAAGGGAAGTAAGCTTGCACTTTTTATTGATTGCAGCTACTATGGTAGATGACAGGATAAAATATGAGTACCTAATTTTTCTAATAGCAGAACTATGTCACATTGAAAGTGATGAGAATAATAAAAAAGACTAATTGGGCAGTGGAAGTTACCTGATGTGTGAAGTCAAGACAAGGATAAGCCTGCGAGTGTTTGGCTGTGTGACCTAGGGAAAGTCACTTAACTGCTGAGCCTCAGTTTTCGCACCTTTAAGATAAACTATCTCACAAGGCTGTTGCAAGAATGAGTGAATATAATTCTCTGCTTTTAGCTCAGCTATACCTTTCTGGGTGATCCCATCCTTGCCCATGACTCATGGCCAACAACTCCCTAGGCGTGACTCAGCCCACTCCCTCCTCCTGGGCTCCAACCTGTGCATCCCCAGCCCAGGAGACTCTAAGCCAGTGTCTTCTCAGTGGAACTCCTCCTATCCCCCATTCTCCATTCAAAGTTGTCCTTCCTCCCATTATTTTCATGCCAAATGGCAACAACGTCAATTTTTAAGGTACCAAAGAGGCCCCTAGAAAATATCTATTAGCCTGTGATAAAATCTACACAAAGTTATAGGTCCGCACCCTTCTTGGAGGGAAAAAAAAAACATCCATTGCTGAATCACCTTAAACCCTCCCCTATGCTGGACAGTGAAGACTTCTTGAAGTCATCATGACCAGGTTAGCTTTTCTCCTCTGTGCCCAGATGTCATCCCTAACACTTTTGGACCATCTATTCACCACACCATGTTTTGGCAAATCTTTCCCACTCTGCCCTCTTCATTGCCATGACTGTAGCCAACCTTCCAGTCAGTACTACCCCCCTGAAATCCAATGGCTTTGCTATTCCTCTTTTCCTAACACTGCCCCCATATTAGACTTCACCAAAATGTGTGCCCACTTGCACTGTTTCACAGAAGCTACATTCTCCAACCGTCTTGTTTTCAGATGAGGAAACAGGTACAGGGGCTATCTGTCTAGTGTTTCTTGTGTCCGGAGCCAGGAGGAAAGAAAGTAAGCCATAGGACAACCCAATACCCTGGTGCTTGGCCCACCCTTCTCTCCATTCCACTGGGGCCCACTTGCAGATAACTCAAACTGGTTGCTAAAGAGAACTAATAGAAAAGGCCTGAGTTAGTTCTTCACCTATGCTTCCAGATCCTTTTCTGTCTTCTCTACAATCCTGCCTTCAGATAAAACCATAACTGCCCGCATTTCCTTTGAAATTCGATTCGTCTGCCTGGGCCAACAACTTCCCCTAGGCATGACCCACCGCCCACTCCCTCTCCTAGGCTTCCTACCTGTAAATGTAGAGTTTATCCTCAGTCCATCAGAAATCAGATTTCTCACACACCTGTCAGAAGAAGCATGCTGAGAAGCAGTTCACAGAAACAGGTATCTGATGTGAACAGAGTCCCAGCTGCTCCTGGCGGCCCTGGCTAGCGAGGGAAGACCATTAGCAAAATAGTATCTCAGCAAGTAACTGCCAAGGACAAAGTAGGAGTACATTTTTCTTACAGACAGAATGTTTTTCTAAAAGTCTGTGTAAACTCTTGAGAAGTTAAATCTAACTGGATGCCAAGAACTAACAACAACAAAAAAGACATTTTCTTAAGTTTCCAGAGACCACAGTCTCCCTATGAGTTTGAGTGATGAATGCCTGTCACAGCTGAACATTACAAAGTGCTGAGCAGCAGAAAGTCTCATGTTTGGGAATGACAAGGTCCACGTGTGCATTCCAGGGCCGCCTGCAAATTCTGCAGTACTTAGAGGAAGATGGGTGGGAGAGAAGCCATGTGACAAATAGGCAAGAAATATGTACAAAGGCAAGGCCTGATTAGAAACAGACCCTGCAGCTGTCCTTTCACACCAGCCCCCATCACAGAGATGATCGGGGCCCATCACCCGGCAGCCATCTAGGAAAGCTAATAGGCAAACATGGGGGAGTGGGGACACAGATCACTCCAAAACCCCCTCACTGTCCAGTGAGCCCCAATAGCCTGATGCCACTTAGGACATATCACTTCTCTTGCAGAAAAAAAAAAAAACCAACTGTCTCATAGTTGGTCTTTTGGGTCATTTTGCCCCTTCTGCCCTGCCTCTACCAGGTGGTATATCTCTCAGACAAGCTTTTTCAAAACAGTGACGAACAGGAGGTCAGAGAGAATGGCAAGGCCCAAGGCAGTTGGAAGTCTTTCCTCAATTTTTATATCCCATTCTACTCCTCATGTTCACACATCCGTTCCTCAGTGCTTCCTGTTTGAGAAATGCTATGGCTCAGTTCATACACTTCTATTCACTGAACACATTAATCAGCAAATAACGAAATATGGATGGAAGGCTTCCTTCCCTATGCCATCATTTCTATCACCGGATACAAATTAGGCACTTCCTTTTTGAAAGTCACCATTTATTTCTGTCCCTCTCTGAAAAGGCAGGGGGTTTCAGCGACAGTTATGGCCATGTGATAGTAGTCTCTGCAAGAGAAGAGAAAAAAGTCCCAACCAGTGCTAATGCAGTCATGAGCAAAAGGCCTGGCACAGTTTCCCTCAGTTACAACCTGGCCTCTTTCTCCTTCCCTTCATGTTCAGTTCCCAAGCCAGGCTGACCTGGAACATCTCTGAGTAGCAATACATTTCATTTCCAGCACTGAAAACCAAGGGATTATATCCAAAATGGCCAAAGCCACGGTAAATACACTCTCAGGAAATAAACATACTCTTTTTAAAAAATATGATTTTGGCCGAGCATGGCGGCTCATGCCTGTAATCCCAGCACTTTGGGAGGCCAAGGTGGGAGGAGCACTTGAGTCTGGGGAGTTCATGACCAGTCTGATGGGTTGGTTTTTGTTTTGTTTTTTTTGTTTTTTTGCATAACACTGATCTTGCTCTGCAAATATTTCTAAACAATTATGGCCAAAATCCTCCAGCCTTCCTACAAATTCTACTTTGTTTTAATCTCAGCTCTGGATGAAACACTATCAGGAGAGAACAGAGGTTGTTTACACAAATTTGGGGCATGTATTAGTTTCCTCTTGTCATGTAACAAATTATCACAAATTTAGTGACTTGAAACGACACCCATTTATTTTATTTTTTTTCAGCCCTTTTTAATTAAATTTTTAAAGTTTATTTATCTATTATAAAGATGTGGGATACAATTCAGGGTTAGGTATACAAACATTGATCATGCAGGGACCTTTGCTGATGAGGTAACAACATCCATTTATTAGCAGTTAGTTCCATAGGTCACACATCTGGATGTGACCATAGTTGGCTTTCTGCTCAGGATATCACATGTCTGAAATCAGGCTGAGACTCTCCTCTCAAGGCTAGGATGGGGGAACCTACTTCCAAGCTCATTCAGGATGCAGGCATATTCAATTCCTTGCAGTTGCAGTACTGATGGCCTTCTCTCCTCACTGGCTGCCAGAGGCTGTGCTCACCTTCAAAAGGTCACTGACAGTTCCAAGCCATGTGGCCACCTCCATCTCCAAACCCAGCAGTGGAAAATCCCTCTCAAGTACCTCCCACATTTGTAATGTCTTTCTTTAGCAAGAGCCTAGTTCCTTTCAAGGGACTACCTGACTGGATCTGATCCACCAGGATCATCTCCATTTCTTTTTTTTTTTTTTTGAAAGCAGGATTTATTGAGAGGACAGAAAAACTCCCACAGTGAGAGGGGACTCGAAGTGGTTGCCCGATAATCTCCATTTCTTAAAGCCAGCTGTACTGAATCATAAACTACTCATGAAAGTGACATTCGCAAGCTCTGGGGGTTATACAGTATGTATGCCAGGGCACTGGAGCTCGGGGCCATCTTAGCATTGTGCCTACCAGAGTGTGCCTTATTATAACACTCCCATTTCTCCCATGTAACTTTAGGATGAGATATAACAATGAATATTATTATTTCCCCAACTCAAAATTAAACACAACTTAGTCTCTAGAGGAAAAAAAGGTACATTAGTAAAAGCATAATAAGCTAGATTTCTCTCAAGTTGCCAAGGCAATGCTTTGGCGCTGAATTTGATAAGTGCAGCTAACCACAGACTAGCTAGAGTCTTTTGCCTTTGAGGAAGTCTTCCAATAATGAAAGTAAACTTTGCAAATCTTTAGGTGCTGAGTACGAAGGGTAACAAGAATTCTAGGAAATGCACGAAGTTCTTAAAGAACTGAAGTCTTATTAGGGAGATGGGTCATTGAGATAAAATAAGATGATTTAGAAACATTTCATGATGAAATACATGAAGTACAAAGGTTATGGGGTTAGAATCGTTAGATGATGGAGATTAACATAGGCCAGAGCCCCCAAAAGTAAGGCTTTTTTTTTTTTTTTTTTGAGTTGGAGTCTCACTCTGTCACCCAGACTGGAGTACAGTGGCACGTTCTCGGCCACCGCAGCCTCTACCTGCTGGGCGCAGGCGATCCTTTTCGCCTCAGCCTTCCAAGTAGCCAAAACTACAGGTGCACACTACCACGCCCAGCTAATTTTTTATTTATTGTACAGATGAGGTCTCACCGAGTTGCCCGGGTGGGTCTCAAACCCGCGGGCTCAGGCAATCCACTCACCTCAGCCTCCCAATGCGCTGGGGTTACAGGCTGAGCCACCAAGCCTGGCAGTAAGGCTTTTTAAAGGGGGTCAGATTTGATCGAGGTTATGGCAAGGTGAAATAATACTTGCATAGTTGCAGAAAAGGCAAGGAGATGGGAGGAGACAAGGAGGTAGAATCTGTCCAGGAAGGCAACAGGAAAAGTAAGAGGCCCAAAGAGCATGGAAATTAGTGAACTAGAAAAACTACTCATCAAAAGTAGAGTATCTAAGACTTTGAAACTGGTTCACATTTACTGGAAATGTTCCTTAAAGGGAAGTACAATGAGGATACACACAACACCTAACTGAATATTGACATCCCCAGGATTTGTTACTGGAAGTGTCTTGTGGGAGAGAGATGCCGAAATATTCACTGAGCAGCCAACCATGAGAGACGCTTCTGTTTCTTATTACCTAGGGTACTTATATTTTCCCACTAGACCAGCAGACCAAGGGATCTTGAGTATAAAATTGCCTTCTAGCCAAAATTTTACCCCAGATCACCAGCTTGGCAACCATCCAAATGGTAAGCAATTTGATGCAAACTTCCTTCAGAGCATTAAAAAAAAAAAGTGCATATCTTGCAGAGAACCTAATAAATCGACTCCATTAGGTAAAGCTACAATTTCTGCCATTCTAATCAAGCTATAGCCTTTTCATTTCATCATTATTCTGTTCTTCTCAAAAAATAGAACCAATTAGCTCCTAAAAAAATATATGAATACTCCTGCTGGCAGAAGACACAACTTTTTGCCTTACAAAAGGCTAACTGCACATGGTAGAAGCTTCTATCTAGCTAGAAGAGAAAGCTGGTTTAGGAGTTTTCTCACACATGTTGGTGCACACGTGGGAAAGCTGACCTAAGAAGCCATAATACAATTATCCTCTCCTCTCAAAGTTTCCTATTGATGGATGATTTTATATGTTGGCTTTCTTGTCTTGATCAGCTAATGCAAAACAAACCTCCTTTTCACATGCTGCAGGCTCACAAGAATGTTCCCACAGTCCTCTCTACCCCTCCATTGTCCGCTAAAAAATGTCTCTTAAAGAGGCATTTTCATTATCATTATTATCCTGGTGATATGTGTGAATAATCAAGTAGGGCTCAAACAGAACACTGGGAAAGTCGATTGCACACAGTAATTTGTTATAAAATCCCATAGACTCTCAAAAAAATAGATGACAGAATATACGTAACAGCAGAGGCTACATTTTCACTTTATGTTGTTACCACAAAGCACAAAGGGGCTGGGTGGGCAGCCCGGACTTCTCACTGAGATGGGTCCAGTTCCACTTCAATACTCCTAGATTAATAGATCAAGAGACATGAGATATATGAATGGGAATATTTCTGACAGTCTTTGATAGCCTGATTACAGGGAAACATTAAGCTGAAATCAAACCTTGAAAGATAATAGCTTGGCAGGAGATCCTTGCTGTAATTCATACATTGTGTAGGAAGGGGAAACTGAGAAAGTTCAACAAGACCCAAGGTGGAAGACAGACCAGAACTAGCAAAAGTCTTGGGCACTGATCCAAGTAGCTGCCATTACACTCTTCTAAAGCCTAATGGCTCATTAGAATAATTATTATTCACATAGTTAAAATGAAAGGCAGGCGAAGGAAGGCAAGTGATAATTATACCGGCAAAAACAAGAAGAACTACTTTGGCTATCTGAATTTGAGAAAACTCCAAGCCTCAAATCCCTTCCCACATAGCAAGATCAGACCACATAGCTCACTGTAATCATGGCTATGTGGGGTTAAACCTCTTCTGCCACAACTGCACCCAGTGTACACACTCAGGTTGCTGATTACCAGGAGGGGGCTTGGTGCAATGTGGCAGCTGCAACCACCAATGTACAGCAATAAGGCTTAGGCTGTAATCCCCCAGGATTCCTTCTTGGTTCAACTTCCTACGCTCTCTTTAGCCCAGATATTAATAATGCAGGAGACGGTGTGGCAGCCACAAGTCACGCGCACGAACACCCAAAAAGCAACCACTGTAAAACCAGAGGTAGCTGGATAGAGAAACCAGTGAACCTTCAGTCCCCATGGAGAACAGGGCACACATAAATGCGCCTCACATCTCATCTCATACTATGGGATATGGGTGGAAAAGTAGATTGACATCCTGTCAAAGCATCAGTTTGGAGTTGCTGGGAATATATGTATAACAAAGATTAAAGTTCTCAGAGAAGGAAGAAAAGGGAGTGGGCTCTACCACTTTTTTCAGCCAGAGAACCAAAAAAGAAAAGTCTAGCATTTCCTTTGTTCAATCAATCAAAAACATTTATGTAAAGACCACAATTCTAAGTATGGCTTCACAAAATCGAACAAGATATTCCAAGGCCACCACACTCGGCCTTCTCTTGTTTCCTATTCCTTTCCTTTCACTGCAACCATCAGGAAAGTAGTAACAGTTTACTGGGTGTTTGTCAAGCACCATACCTGACTCTTTAAAAATCTTCTCATTTAGTCCTCATAGCCCTGTGAAGCAGACAGTATTGACCCCATTTTACAGACGAGGAAACCAAAGTTCAATCTGACGGTAGAACCAGTGTTCAAGCCAGTTTGGCCAGATTCCAACCATCCTTATCTTAAACTGCACAACTGACTCTTTTCAAGTCACACCTATCACTGCACTGAGAACTCCACCTGTCAAATCCTACTCATCCTCAAAATCCCTGGCAACTGCCGCTTTCTTCGTGAAGCCTTCCCTGCCTCCCCAAATCAGACACCACTGTTCTTCCACTTTACAAACGCCCACTGTGTGGGGGCCATGTGTCATTTCTGGTGACTGGCAGTATGCTTAGTTTCTCACTTGTCAGGGCCCCAGAAGAGGTAAGTGTTTTGAGGACAGAAACCCTGTCTTACTCACCCTACTTGGAACTTTACCTACCACAAAGCCACATGTAGCCAAGGCTGTGTGTTTAGGATGAATGAATGCAGCGACTCAGTTCCCGCAAAGCCTATGACCTGACATGAACAACCAAAAACAACTGCCATGGAGCGGCGGGGCAATGATAGAGGAATCACAGGAGAGAGCACTCCTGATGGCTGAAACATGTATGATAGGGGAGGTGAAGCTTAAGAGGGCACTTGGAAAGTGGAGAAATGAAAAAACACTCCAGTCACACACTTCAGTATGGGCCCTTCCAACTGCAGGGGAGGGAGAACACTGCAGGATGCTTGCTCTCAGGACATAACTAGTCTGCTAAGGTTAAAGTTGACATTTATAAAGCTTATTTATTTTGTACATAGATGCCAGGTACCATCCTGGGCACTTTGCATGGATCTCACTTATTTCTCACAATTATCTCTGATGTATGTGCCATCATTATTCCCAGTTTACAGTGGAGGATTCATGCTTGGAGATTAAACTACTCAGAATCATGCAGCAATTTAGAGGTGGGACCAAGATTCAAAGCCATGCAATCTGCCCCAAAGTCAACCCACAACACATTTGTAAGGCCTGGCAGCCTAAAAGTTACTTTTGCTCAACCTTTGATAAACCAGACAGTGATATGTGTGTGTGTTGGCCATCATGAGACACCTACTGCCCCATCCAAGCAGCTGACACTACAGAAGTCACATCTTCAGAGGTCAGAAACAGTAGGTGAGGCTGCTGTGTCATGGTGCATAGGCCCAGTGCACCACGCAGAACATACTCGAGAGTAAGGTGGGAGGACAGGAGGTGGACAGCAGAAAGCAAAAGGAGGAAGACTGAGGAGGTTATTTCCACCCACAGTGCTGGAGTGGACGTCTCAGATTTCTCACAGAAGACAAGCAGAGCAAGTCTGACCTAAAGGTTACAGGTTAGGCTGGGCAGCCTGCAGCAATCACTCTTCTCTGTCATGCATGTAAGAGCAAAGATGATCAAGCTCCTTTCTTACTTTTCTCAGGAAGAGCAACAAAAACCAGTTGCAGAGAAAAATCAACCAAAGCTTTCACAGAAAATGTAAAGAAAATAGAGAGAAGACAGACAGGATGCAGTTAGCAGTCCTGACTGATTAAAACCACATGACTAACACATCGGAAATTCCTATCACTTCCTCCTCAGCTTTTCATAGACCACTGAGGAGCCAACAGCATATGCTCATATTACCAGAAAAAGCTCTCAGTAGTAAGGGCTAGAAAAGAAAAAAATGTTTTCGGTACCCCTACCAACTATGTGCAAAGAACTGATAAGCCATTTTATCAACCTAACCAGCCTAAGAAAAGACATACCTTTGGGATGAGAGGACATTCTAGATTCGTTCCCTCATTCTGTCTAGAGGAGATGGCTAATGCTCACTACTCGGGCACTAAAATTAGACTAAAGAAAAAAATAAATATCTAGTGATTTATTTATGGAACTCCATTAGGCATGTCTCCTGAGCTAATATTTAAAAAGTAAAACTTTACAAACCAGTAATGTTTTTACCCTCAGGAAAACTAGCATTCATAATTCTAAAGCTTACCCTGAGCCAGGCATTGGTTGGCAATTTCACTTACGTTGTTTCACTTTAAAAATATAATATCAACTTAGACTCCCGTTTCTGCGGACATTTTAAGTATACTCATATTCCTTCACACTCACTTCTCTGCAGCTTGCAACTTGGAACAAATGTTCAAACCACCAGCCACTAAGACACTAACAGAATACCTGTTTTGTTGACGTCCTAATAACCTGCGGGGTGACTACAAATAGTTTACTCAAATCCTTGGAAACCATATCCAGTTGTCATTCACTTAGGCAATAACATTTCTGTAAGTGCAACAAATGATAAAGCATCCTAACATCAAACTAAGAAATTCCAAGTCACATGTTATTTAATGCCACGTTCCCTCTCTCTCTTGATTCTTTTCCTGTGACTTAAATTTCTCACCCACCAAATATGTTGTCTTTAGAATATGATACCCTTGTTTCTCCACCTCATTCCATATTATATTGTGTAGCTGGACTTACCTACCTTAAAACAAATAAGTATACACACAATAAAGTGACGTTAACCACTACATTCCCTAGCTAAAAAATCCGCCAGGGCCTCCAATCCTATTCCAGTAGAATCTGCTTTAAGTGATGTGACCACCATTACAGTTTTATTGTCTATGACACAGATGGGTGGAGAAAGGTCATCCAGGAAGGGTTAATAAACAATCTCTAATTTCAAAACTATGGGGTTCTAGCATTCGCAATAGGGTAAGAGATTAAAGGTTGCCAGAACCTACACTAGAGCGGATATCATGTACCAAATAAAACTTTACTAGAAGTATTTGGTCATCAGAACAAAAGCATAAAATGCTGACACCAAACGAGATGATACAACAGTCCCATTGCAGTCAAATAGTGGGTTACCCTTTCCAAGAAGTGCAATTTTATTTCTTTCTTTATTTTTTGAGTTGGAGTCTCACTCTGTCACCCAGGCTGGAGTGCAGTGGCACGCTCACGACCACGCCAGCATCAACCTGCTGGGCTCAGGATATCCTTCCGCCTCAGTCTTCCAAGTAGCTGGAACTACAGGCGCGTGCTACCACGCCCAACTAATTTTTGATTTGTTGTAGAGATGAGGTCTCACTAAGTTGCCCGGGCTGGTCTTCCACAGGCTCAGGTAATCCACTCACCTCGGCCTCCCAAAGTGCTGGGATTACAGGCTGAGCCAACAAGCCCAGCCAGGAGTGCGATTTTAATATTGTTTTGAGACCACAAAATCAGCCTGTTCTCTAGTAGAAAACAAAACAACAGCCGTGCTTGGTGGCTCAGCCTGTAATCTCAGCACTTTGGGAGGCTGAGGTGAGTGGATTGCCTGAGTTCGCGGGTTCGAGACCCGCCTGGGCAACTTGGCGAGACCTCATCTCTACAATAAGTCAAAAATTAGCCGGGCGTGGTAGCGTGCGCCTGTAGTTCCAGCTACTTGGAAGGCTGAGGCGGGAGGATTGCCGGAGCCCAGCAGCTCGAAGCTGCGGTGGTCGGGAGCGGCCACTGCACTCCAGTCTGGGCGACTGAGTGAGACTCCAACTCAAAAAAAAAAAAAGAAAACAAAACAACAAACCAGCCCTTAAGGGCCAGGATCAGTGTAACACAGATGGCCTAAGACGGTGGAAAGTCATTGTCACCTGACATGCCCACATCAAGAAAGCTCATAATTTTGCCCCATATTTGAATTTGAGAGACTCCAGTTTGTTTATTCACACAACAATTAGGGACTCACAAGTCTCATATTTTATGTAAACACAAGAAGTTTAAAAAATGATTCAAATGAGTAAGCCATGTATCAAAATGGGTATTTAAAAAAATTGGGCCTGGAAAGAATAAAGAGATCTAAGCCTTTTGAAAAAGCAGAAAAGACTGAATGAAGAAAAGAATGTATCATTTTTCTCCAAGTTACTAAAAGTCAGAACTCTCTTTAAATACTTAAGTGGACACTCACATATTTATAACCTATTATAAAAAGTAAAGAATACAGAGCCAATACTCACATACCCAACAACCAGCCCAAGAAACAGAACAGACCAAAAGATCTGAAGTCCAGAGTACTAGCAAGACAGCACTGTTCTCCCTCCGTACCCCTGCCAAAGGTCAATACTCCCCCAGTCTACCTTAAATCATTTCTTGTTTTTCTTTACAGTATTACTT
The DNA here is from genome assembly GCF_000164805.1 of Carlito syrichta. Lineage (NCBI taxonomy): Eukaryota > Metazoa > Chordata > Mammalia > Primates > Tarsiidae > Carlito > Carlito syrichta. Next base: position 351,120 of record NW_007026351.1, on the reverse strand, counting down.
TTCACACCACCATCACTAAAAGTCCTAACTTCATAATAATGTCAGTGCTCACTTCCTTCTCCAAGTCACCTGCCAGGAAATCAGGGCTCTTTCCTAGAGGAGACAGATGGGGAGAGCGAGAAGGTGAGTCACTGTCAAGATGTGCTTCTCAAAAATGTGGTCAGGAGCCTCCCAAGAACCCTTAGGGCCGCTGTGCAAGTTCCTCCATTTTCTTTCTTTCTTTCTCTTGAGTCAGAGTCTCACTCTGTCGCCTAGGCTGGAGCGCAGTGGCATGCTTTCAGTCACTGCAGCCTCAACCTGCTGGGCTCAGGTGATCCTTCTGCCTCACGCTCAGTTAATTTTTTGATTTATTGTAGAGACGAGGTCTTGCCATGTTGCCCAGGCTGGTCTCGAACCCGTGAGCTCAGGCAATCCTCTCGCCTTCACTTCCCAAAGTGCTGGGATTACAAGTGTGAACCCCATGCCCAGCTAGTTCCATTTTCAACCACACATCTATGTGAGGCTGCATCTTCTTCACATACTTCACCAAAACAATGTATTGCATCAGAGGGAATGAAAAGCAGAGCCAATGAGCCAGCTGTCTGCTATTAAGTAAGACATTAGACATCACAAAAATGTGAAAAATTTTTCATAAACAATGTTATGTATGTTAACACATAATACGTTTATTGTTATTATTTTAAATGAATTAAGAAGTAAATTTATTTAAAACCTGAAGTAATAGTAATAATAAAGGTGGGCAGAACAAAAACCCATAGGAATGGCTGGGGAAGTACCAAAAGTGTCCCAAACTGACACAACCATAGGAAACACTTTGGGATGACAGAGAGAGTGTTCACACAGAGTTCTGTGCTGCCTGGGAGGCATTAGTCACTCTTTAGTCCTGGCTGGAGGTGCAGGCACAAGAGACGTCACCAGCAACCTGAGCCAGGTTCTGTAAGCCTTTTGCAAGGGCCCACATGTTTACAAAGGGTGGCTCATCACAGATTACTGCGCTGACGACATAGTTAAGACTTGATGCATTCTATCTGAAGCCTAGGTCCAAAGCTATGAGAGTCTTTTCATCATAAATTAGCCAGTGACCAGAGTCTTAGACACAAGATCACTGACCAGAAAGGGAGTTTGGGCTTTCTCCACTGGCAGATGGGAAACCACTGAAACTACAAACTACCTATCTGGAACACCTCCACTCTACTGTCCTTGGATTTGTAATGTAAGCAAAGTTAGAGGATCTGGCTCTAGTTCTGAGCCTGTGGGTCTTAAGCAGGTCACTTACTCTCCTGGGTCTTGGCTTTCTTCTCTGTAAAATAGAAGAGCTAGCTGAGATTATTTCTTTACAAGTCCTTCTTGCTCTAACACTCCATAAAATCCCAAGCAACACACACCTGAAGCAGTGTTCACTTTGCCTCCACAGCATCACATCCAGGGGTTGGTAGCCTGTTGGTGCTCAGAGTGAGTTACTGGCATTTAAATGGTCAGCAGATGCCATAACAAAGGGGGGGGGGGGCTTTCAAAAAGTAAGAGAACAACAGGAAAAGGAATCAGGAGAGTTGACACAGCACATCCAGAATGTTCTCATCCAGATTTCAGCTGATAGGGGTAGAACTTATGAACAACATCCATACCAGAAAGGAGAGAACCCAATTCTTTAGGATTAAATAATAAGTAGGCAGCATCTGAGTGCTAAAGAGACTGGTGAGAAAGGACAGACCCAAAGCTAGAAGTATTCTGGGCTCAAATGAACCCTACTTGTCTAGAGACCACAAAAATGCCTCGATTTATGAGGGGAAGTAAAAGTGCTATAGGGCTGGGCATGATGACTCACACCTATAATCCCAGCACTTTGGGAGGACGAGGTGAGATGATTGTCGGAGACCAGGGGCTCGAGACCAGACTGGGCAACTTGACAAGACCTCATCTCTACAATAAATAAAAAAAAATTTAGCCAGGCATGGTGGTGGACGCCTGCAGTTCCAGCTATTTGGAAGGCTGAGGCAGAAGGATCGCCTGAGCCCAGCAGATCGAGGCTGTGGTGGCTGGGAGCGTGCCACTGCACTCCAGTCTGGCCAACAGAACAAGACTATAACTCAAAAAAAAAAAAAAAGTGACATCGATTCACCAAAACCATCAGGGATAAGAATATAAAGATGTCCTTGAATTTACTAAAATAGTAACAGGACCACCACTCTGGAAATACTGACTTAGTACTCTAAATCTATAAACCTATTGTAATCCCAGCACTTTGGGAGGCCAAGGCAAGAGGATCACTTGAGGTCAGGAGTTCAAGACCCGCCTGGGCAACAGAGTGAGACCACATCTCTATTTATAAAAATTAATAAATAAATCTGTAAAACTAGCTAACATTCAGAAGGTATTATTTATACACCAGGCATGGGTCTAAGTGTTTTATATGCATTAAAGTTTACATCCTCACAAACATGGAAATGAAATCACAGAGACGCAAAGAAATTTGCCCAACATCTCAGAGCAAATAAGTTATAAAGCCTGGATTTTAATCTGCTTTAACACTATGAAATTATACCAGTAATTCATTTCAGATATTTCCATATAAATAAATTTAGTTTCTGTCCTGTTTGCCTGATATATGTCTCACAAAAGCAATAGACACATTTTCACCAAAGTGGAAGGTTATGTCTGGGACAGCCTGATCAAATACAGGCCAAGCTGCCTAGAAAATTGAGCTGTTGGTGGAGAAGCCCTGGGGAGAGGGCAGTATGAGCATCAGGTGACCAGCTGCCTCACCCTGCATACTGTGGCTGCACCATACATGTATGTGTTGTATCATGTACACACACACTAACAAGCTATACCACTCCCCTCGCACCACAGACACAGACAGGAGTCCCTGGGACCTGACTGGGTGAGGGGCAGCTGGGGAGCAAGGCCAGGGCTTGGAGAGAGACTGACCACTCTACCACCCAGCAGGAGGCAGTAAGGCCAGTGTAGAAAAGCAAGGAGCCCAAGAGGGGTGGTGCTCTGACCTGTTTTTTTACGGGGTTCAAATGTTAAAGTCCTGCAAACACTTCTCACCTCCACTAAGAGCAATTAACTCTCTCAGGGCATGTCAGTAGATACTTGACAGAGCCTGAGTTAAAGCAGAACACGGGCCGGAATGTGGTGGCTCACGCCTGTAATCCCAGTACTTTGGGAAGCCAAGGTGGGAGGATCTCTTGAGCCCAGGAGTTCCAGACCAGTCTAAGCAATATGCAAGGTCTCATCTCTACCAAACAAAAAGAAAAAGAAAAAGAATAAATAAATTAGCCAGGCATGGTGACATATGCCTGTAGTCCCAGCTACTCAGGAGGCTAAGGTGGAAGGATCACCTGAATCCAGGAGGTCAAGGCCGTGGTGAGCCATGATCATGCCACTGCACTCCAGCAGAGTGAGACCCCCAACTCAAATAAATGAATAAAAATAAAGCAGAACTGGCACAGTCACTGACTTCAACCACTCAACGCCTTCTCATGTTGACTCACCACTCGGTATCTGTACATATATTCTTTATTTTTACAAATATGTAACAATCAGATTTGAGTAGCTCTAAAGTCAGAAAGAACAGAGTTCAAATCCCCTCACCATTTACTTACCAGCTGTGGACTTTGGGCAAGAATTAAGCCTTCCTGTTTCTTGTCTATAAAATGGCACAATTATGGCGCCTACTCCTTAGACTGTTGACCAAACGAGATAATGCACATGAAGCACTTAACTCGGTGCCCGCCACAGAGAGAGTGCTCAGAACTGTCTTTTGTTATGTTATTCGTGAGAGAATATAATCTATAAACCAGGAAATAACCTGATTGAAAGGAGTATTAAAACGGGCTCTCTCCCCTAAAACAGCACATTTTAACCATCTTAAAGTCCCTGTCACTAATGTAAGGGCTGCTATGCCTGGCTTCCATTAACTCAGCTTGTACTCAATTACTGATTACAAGTGAGGTAGTAATTAGCTCATAAAAGTTTCTTCAAATCACAGAGCATTAATCGCCTGCCCCATCTAATAAGCCTGGATCCCCAAGCTCCTCTCCTGTCCGTGTCCTGGGCTCCAAGTGCTTCCCTCGCTGCTTCCTCTTGGCGTTGTTTCACCCCTTCTAGTTCAGGACACCTCTCACTGGAGGGATGAACCATGTCTCCTAACAACTGCTACAGTCTTGTCCCCTCCTAAGCACTGAGCCAAAGACAAAATAGTAGTTGAACATACTTAAATGGACTTCGGTGATGAGTGAACTAGATGTCTAAGACAATATACCACAAGGACAAACCAAAGAGAAAAGATGGCACAGTCAAAGCTGCCATAGAACGACACACCAAGAAAAAGTAGAGACATGTGTCTGAGAAGAGATTTTGCACAGACAATAAAAGGTGAAGGTCGACAAGACAGAAACAGTCCATGTGGGGGAAGGGTAATGGCCAATAACGCTGTGAAAAGATGTCCAGCTTCACTAGTCATGGTAGTTGGGAACCATAGATTACTAGAGCTCATTGTCTCTTGGGAGTTATTGGCTATCTTTACTTCACAGTTACTTTAAAAAAGTAATCTATATTCCCGTATTTTAAGAGGCATATGTGTATATATATGCCTCTTAAATATATATTAAATAATATATATTAAATTTATATATATAATTTTTTTTAAGAGACAAGGTCTTGTTCTGTTGTCTGGGCTGGAGTGCTGTGATATGATCACAGCTCACTGCAACCTCAAACTCCTGGCCTCAAGCAATCTTCCCACCTCAGTCACCCAATTAACTGAGACTATAAGCACACACTACCATGCACAGTTAACTTTTAATTTTCTTAGAGGCTAATTTTTTATTTTTAAGCAATGGGGGGGCTCACTTTCTTGCCCAGGCTGGCCTTAAACTCCTGGCCTCAAGTGATCCTCCCACCTCAGCCTCCCAAAGCACTGAGATTATAGGGGTGAGCCACCACGTCCAGCTAAATATTTTATTTTTAAAAAACTACACAGTGCTGGATAGGCCAGAGGCACTGTGACAACCACTTGGCATTTTATACCTAGACCTTTACTATTTCATTCCGATGTTTTTTTAAGATGAGCAGTATAATACTGGATAGCGCCAAAATTGTGACCATTTTAAAGAGGTTTGCTTTTTCCCACTTTCAAATGAATACTACCATCCAGAGATGCTTATAAAAGTCTTGGCATCTTCATAAGTGTTGTGCTATACATCAACGAAAGTCAAAGATCATAATTAAGACGTACTTAGCTAAAACAGCCTCCTTAATATTGTTCCAAAACAATGTATTAAGTGAATTAAATTTTTAAAAATAAGCCGGGCTCGGTGGCTCAGCCTGTAATACCGCGCCTTTGGGAGGCTGAGGTGAGTGGACTGCCTCAGCCCGCGGGTTCGAGACCCATCTGGGCAGGGAGACCTCATCTCTACAATAAATCAAAAAATCAGCCGGGCATGGTAGCGCACGCCTGTAATTCTGACTACTCGGAAGGCTGAGACGGAAGGATCGCTGGAGCCCAGCAGGCGAGGCTGCGGTGGCCGGGAGCAGCCACTGCACTCCAGTCTGGGTGACTGAGTGAGACTCCAACTCAAAAAAAAAAAAAAAAATTTAGTATTCAAATCTCAATATTATAAGTGATAGATAGGCTTGGAAAAAATCTCTTTGTAATTAATATAAAAAAATAAAGCAGCATGGAATAGTGTGATAAGCACTGGTTGAGAGTCAGTCAGAAGTAAAAACTTGAACTTTGCCACTCTTAGCTGAATGACTTTGGGGCAAGTTACTTCTGAGTCTCTTTATCTTTCATCATAAAATGCAGATAGTATCTACATTGAAGGTTTGTTACAGTTTCAATTGAGTTGATATAAAGCACCTGGCATAGTCTTATCCATATTAAGCAATTCCATAGTAGACAGTATACAAAATGGTCTTCTGCTAGTCATTATGTATGTTTATTAGATATCGCATAAAAACTTTTAAAATGTAAATACTTATTCGTCCCACGAATCATATGTCCCCACTTCCACAGGACAAAGACACCTGAGAATAACCACCTTTCACATTATCATTCCTAAAACTTTCACCAAGCAGTGAAAGTTCTAGAAATAATAATGGCAGTCTCTGGAAGCTAGTAAGTAATGAAAATGAAAATACTGAAAGCAACCTACTAACTTCCATACAAACCAGCTTCAGAGGGCACTGTTACACATATAATTTCGATTAGTAAGAAAAATAACCCCCAGGAAAGCCCTGACTGTGGTATCAAAGAGAACTGCCTGTGTCACTTACTGAGGTTGCTCACCAGTCACAGCAATATTTTCTGATTGACAGGAGTAAATTCTATTACACTCTGTCAACTCCAGCTGGTACAGTCTGAGCAACCCAGGTCTGAGAAAAACTGGGCTGGGACTAGAAACAGCTGAAATGAAAACTAAAGTCTTAAGCCTATTCATTCCAAGTCTTCACCTGTCAGCTCTCCGAAGCCCCCTGCTGCCAGATGCTCAACCACTAAAGGATAACTGTGAGAATTCCTGGAAAATTCAGAAAAGTGAACAAAGAACATTCTTTGTTCTGCATCCTCCTTCTAGGACATTTTGCCACAGTAATTTTTTTCTGATTAAGTCCCCCTACGTAGACAGAGACCTGGGCCGGTACTTACAGTTACTTTGGAAGCATTTACTGAGTAACGCTGTTGTGCCAGCCTGTGCTGTGTTTAAGACACAAAAATTAATAAAGCATGAAAACTGTGAGGGTACAAAAAGATATCTGCTGATTACAGAAGACTGAGGTAACAGGAATTCAGGAAATGAGTCCTCTTCCTAACTCTGCCCGGGTGACGGAAGAAGTTAAGAAGCGAGGAAGGTCTCCAGGGAAGAGTGAGTGGAGGGGCTGGAACGAAGCCAGCATAAAGGTGCTTAGGTGAGGTAAGAGCAAAGGTAGCGAGCAGCGAGCTGAGGCCCAGGTCACACGAGTCCTGCAGGTAGCTTAACTAGGATTCCCCAGAAAGAAGGGTATAAAGTCATACAGGGCCTGAGGCCATGCTGGGAGCTGAGCCTCATCTATTCCAAACGAACAGAGTGGGGAAGGGCATTTTTTTTTTCAGAAATAAATTAAGAGGGGAAAAAATAGACACAGCCTGTCCAATGTCTTTTTTTCTTTTTAAGCCCTTTTATTGCAACAAAAGGGCCCTTGAGTTCATGAGCTGCTTGCTTCTTAAGATGTGGAGTGGAACATTTGAATTTTTAACTAACAGTTAGGGCTTGGAAATGTCAGAAGTGAAGTTTAAGGAACCCTGTGGGTTCCTTGCAGCAGAAGGGGAAAAATTCCCATTTCCAAGTTGCTCTTTGGTCTGTGTGTTCAGCTGTGGTACACTGATCTTTGTGAACCGTGAAGCTGGTAGAGTTCACTTCACTCCTACTGATTGGATTGAGTGGATTTTTCCTTTCTGATTTCTTAAGAAAAATGAGCATACATACATTTACTAATTCCCTTGATGCCCAAAGCCAAAATTTATTTTATTTGGTCAAGTGCCTGAAATGTGATTCAGAGGTCATGATATTTTCTCAAATTTCCTGCAAATTTTTCAAAGTTAAACTCAAATATCTCTCATCTTATAGTTATTTTTGTAATCTCCAAAATGTTAAAATGTCACTTCTTTTACAAAAGTTGGTTTCACCAAGCAAATATCCAGTGGTTTTGATTTAGAACGCCAGCAAAAGAAAAGGCCTCAAGTTTCCGATACTGCTCCTGGGCCATTCATCCTCCACCCCAAAATCAGAATTAGAAGGATACAAAAACAAGGCAGTACTTTCAAGAGACCCAGATCCTCCATTCAAGTTGTAATGCTCATAACTACATATCAAACTATGGGATCTTGATCAAGACAGCACGAAAAGCACTTCCATTTCCAGCTTGCTTCTGCTGGCCTGAAAAGTCAGAGACAAATCCAGCATCTGGCTTTAGCTGGGAAGTCCTCTTCAAGGCAAGGGAGGTATTTCAAGCCAAACATAACATGTGGGAAGAAGACTGTTCCACATGTACACATGGAACACTGAACTCGCAATTCTGCATGCCTCAATAAAAATGCTTCAGCAAAACAGAGCTGATAAATTGAGAGGGGCTGTTTGCTCAATGACCATGTAAAATGCCGAAGATGTCTTTAAAAATAGGAAGATACTCCAATACTCCTTTTTACCCTTTTACTCAAGCAACTATCTTGAATCATATGATGCTACCATTTTTGTAGTTCAGAAATGGCTGAAAACCAACTATTTCATGTGATTCAATCCACTACTAGGAAATTCTGAAGAATTAAGGGCAGTTTTGTCCCCCCCTTTTTAACTGCTGATATCTAATTGGTTTTTAGCTTCTTAAAAGCATTATGAATGAGTAGGTTTTTGAAAAGAAGGGTATCAAAACTCATACAAAATCAACAATAATTTATCAATAAAAACGTTCCAATAATTAGAAAAACAGACTAAGTCAGCCTCCTAGGAAGATGTTTTCTAAATAGTTTGGTCACAAAACATCTTTTTTGTTTTTCCAAGACTCTCTAATCATGACTAACAGTTCCTGGAAGATGCATTTTCACACAGGCAGGAAGAAGAGAAGAAGGCATAGTGCTGGGTTCAGGCTGGAGAGGGAAAGATCAACAAGGAATTTAAGTCTCAGTTTAACGCCCTAGACTTCAATAAGGATGAACAAGAATTTGAGTCTCAACTTCCCAGGTCTCAGTTTCCTTATCTTAAAGGAAGGCCCTGGATTAGATAACCTCTGAAGTCCCTCCTGGCTGTAGAACTAATAATTGACTGGAATTTGGTAACAGACTTTATTCTACCTACATCCACTTGCGTTTTATGTTAGCTCACTGTCAAATTCATAAATAATTTCACAGCCTGTAAGAACAGCCATTAACTATCATTGGACCTCAACCAAAAATACAAAATTCAACTCCATTCCCTAAATATAGCACATGCCTTTGTAGAGGCGAATTTGCCACACACTCCAGAATTCCTCCCTCTGCTGCAAGTCCTACTCACACCACAAGCCAACTTTTGGTCCTCCCAATTTGGTCTCCTATAGTCTAAACCTGCTTGGAGAGATCCTGTTAGGGACACGGTTTCAAAGGTCTGATGCTGTCCTCAAGCAATCTATACAGTTCATATCAGAGTTCAAGGACTTGCTTCACTTCTATTTTAAAAGCAAGCACATTTTCCACACACAAAAAAATGCTTAAATTGTTCAAATGTTAAGGCATTCTAAAAAGCACACCAAAAAAATTTTTTTTAATGGTTCCTTTATTCAAATACAAGAAAAACAAATGAACTTATTTCCAATGGAAATCAGGCTGCGAATTGGCAGACTCAGCCCACAAATGTGTTTATGTGACCCACACAGTATTTTTTAAATATTTTATTTAGTTGCCAACATTTTCAGATGTGGCAATTTCACCTCAAATTCTAAATGTCAATTTTCTCTTAAAAATGGAACGCAGAGGCACCTACAGGCCTTCACTTCCCCCATCAGCGCCAAGTGGTGGCAGGCACTTGCCCAACCACAGCAATTCAGCTGAAGACGCTGAGAGGTGTCTCTCTGGTACTTTTCCTTCCTCAAATAAATGAGCTAATAACAAAGCTCACTCCAATCAGAGATTGGTTTGCGTATCTGACACCCTCACCATCTCACCACATCATCAATAATTCAATACAGAACCAAACTGAATCCTACCAAAACTATATGATCAATCCTTGACCATTAGCTATCTTAAAGACGATACATATGGTCAACTTCTTATTAATGTTATGGTTACATCAAGTTAAGCATTTTTCTAACTGTAATAAGGTAAAAGCATTCATTGAGATCTAGAGTACAAGAGTTTTTTATTTTCTTTTTCAAGATGTTTTTATTCTGGACCTAAATTTGGTCTATTATAAGAGCATTTCTTTTATAATAGGAAAGGGTAATTGATTTGACCAGACATCCCTTAAATGCTGCTTTTTGCCCTACCATGGATTCAAATGTCCCCTGTCAAGTGGAGATAAGAACACTCATTTCGTGAGTATTATTTGCAAACATGGCATAAATCTTGAGTTGTGGCAACATTAATATGCAAGGCACTATCCCAGTACTCACTATTCTACTAACCATGGAATAAAGCAAATTGGATGGAACCATCACATAGATGGTAAGATGAGACTTACGCTTTCCCTCTCTCCTGGGAACATGGCTCACAAAAGACTAAGGGAACACAAAGGGCAGACTCGACTGGAGATAGAACCATGTCAAAGAAACAGCATCCTCTTACAGCTGTTCAGAATGTTGCTGAAATTTCAGTATAGCTCCTCCTCTAAAGCATATTATCTTATTGAATCAGTATGACAGCTGAGTATTTCTGATGATGCAAGACCCTTTCACCATCTCAAATTCATTCCCCTTAAGTCCTGAGACCTTAAGTACAGGGCTCCAAATTTAGAATATACATATTGTGCACTCCATCATAAGGAAGAAAATCATTACTAGCTCCTAAATTCAACCCCAAAAGCATAGCAACGATTTCTTGCTTTATGTTGTGAAAAAATGCACTTTTAAATATCACTGATGCTAGCATTATTCCCTTCAATGTGTCCACATGACTAAAATGTGCTTGCTACAAGGTTTTCTTTTATAAATAGGAATATAGAAAGTAAACAGGCATTTCCTATATTATCTATGTAATATATAATACTGCTCCACCAGCCCAAAAGATAAACTTGGTAAGTGATTCCTTTATACTATTAGTGATGGAAAATATTTCTTTCCAACAAGAGTATCTACAATACCAAGCAAGTTTAAAATCTCTGCTCTCAAAGAAATCATAAGAACATGCCGTTTTTTGTTTTTTTGAGTTGGAGTCTCACTCTGTCACCCAAACTGGAGTGCAGTGGCCACTCCCGGCCACCGCAGCCTCGACCTGCTGGGCTCTGGCAATCCTTCTGCCTCAGCCTTCCAAGTAGCTGGAACTACAGGCGCATGCTACCACGCCTGGGGCTGATTTTTGACTTATTGTAGAGATGAAGCCTCGCCAAATTGCCCAGGCAGGCCTCGAACCCTCGGGCTCAGGCAATCCACTCACCTCAGCCTCCCAAAGTGCTGGGATTACAGGCTGAGCCACCGAACCCGGCTGAACATGCCATTTTTAAAACTAGGTAGGCGTGACTTAGCAATGCCAAGTCTTAATTCAGTCAGTCGGTCCGCAAGTGTGGTATGACAGAAAGCCCCCGGTCATGCGATGTGAGCACAAATCAAGTCATTTCTCCCTGGAGCTAAGCTTTCTGAGGAGATTGAGCTAAAAATGATCCTCAGCTTTCTTTCCATCTTTTAAAGGTCCCATGACTCTACAGCACTGCTGGCATTCATTAAAGCTCAATGATAAATATTGCATATGAATAAGGTTTAAGTGTTTTAAATTATGCATAAACCTGAAGTTCAAGCGAAGTCCAGGTGAGCGAGGCCTGGCACAGTGACTGCTCATCTCTGAGTTCAGACTTGGCTTTGGATGATCAGGGTGATGGCGATGAAGGAGTCCAACCCTGCGGAGCTGCCATGCGTCTATGTACTCATTACCTGTCTCTGTCAAGCCACAACTGTCACCCTCCTCAGATTTCATCTTTTTTGTTTTTCTTATCACAGATACATTTGAAGATTCCTGAGTAGCTCTCCCTGACTCCATTCACTTCTCTTCTTCCCCAGGTCACCAGCCTAGCTCTTATCACCAAAAGAGAACCCTCTGTGCCTGGGATTTACTTCAAAATAATGTGGGGAGGAGGACAGGAAGGAGTAGTTGGAGAGGGAAAGAAGCAGCTAGAGAGAACGGAATTAGAGGGCACAGGATCAGACTATAAATATTTCTATATTCCTAAAGCTGCACTACACAATATGGCAGCCACTAGCCACACATAACTGTTTAAATGTAAATTAATTAAAACTAAACAAAAATCCCAGTTGTGCAGTTATACCAGTCACATTTCAAGTGCTCAAAAGCAATAGACGTCTAGTGGCTACCAGAGTGGACAATGCAATAGTGGAACATTTTCCATCATCACAAAAGTTCTATGTCTGTTCTGCAGCCTCGGGTGATATCTCCATGTGGTAAGAAGAGGAGATAAACAAGTCATCAGACTTGGCCTAAAGATCACCTCTACTTACTTGGGCAAGTCTGAGTTCTGATCCATCAAAAAGGGACTGAAGGAGTTAGGTCAAGAATATCTAATCAACCCATTTTGCAAAGTTGTTGTGAAGATCATCTTTTACCCACTGAAATCTTATGACAGGAAAAATATTCGAAATTGGACAATTTCAATTAGGAAATCACTGCAGTGTATGCAATGAGTTTAGTATCAAAGTTAGTGTGCAACTTACCAAAACATTCCAAAAGAATATTTAAAGAAAAAAAAAAACTCTGAAATGACTCCAGTTTTAGTTGAGAAATGGAGAAATCACACATTTCAACTTCCAATTTGTTAAGTTTTCTCCTCCTACTCCCTTTATTTTGGAATAGAAAAACAACTTTCTACTTGCTTTTTCTAACTCTTAATTTTCTCATGATAGGGATTAAAAATTAAATCAAATTGCTGATGAAGATTATCCAAGAATAGCTGGAATGCATCATGTGGGCCAAATACCCAAGAAGGCTGACCACTAAGTAGACCCAGCTTTCATCTACATGTAAGGAGACAGTTTCTCCTTCCCAGAGTACATCTTTGAGTTATCCATTATCTCGTGGGTGCCTGTATCTGAGGACATACCTCAAAGAAAGACTTTAGAAACCACCAAAATGACCTTGCCTTTCTAAAATGGGATTTTGCTTCCAGAATCATATTTTCCTTTATTTTGGACTAACCTAAGAGAAATGGATTAAGTAGGTAACATTTCCGGTGTCCTTTTATCTGTAAATCTGGTATCAGAAAAAAACAAGCAAACAAACAAAAAAATCCAATAACGATGTACATCAGGTGTGTTAAAGCAATTAAATTCAGGTAATGCCAAGTGAGACATCTGCATCTCAACCCAGGACAATCCAGTAATTCTCAACCTTCTTTTTCCCATTTTCCCATGTGAGGATAGTCCCATAATACATAATGAACCTCAAGCAGAGGGCACATGTCAGAATATGGAGATGGGGAAAAAAAGTTGGGAAAGATGGTTGTTTTGTTAAGTCCCTTTATTCAAGGCTATTAGGAGCAGAGAATGGACAATTCATCTTAAAAGGCATTTAAAGATAGGAATTTTTTTTTCCTGTGTTATATATATATATATTTTTTAATTTGTTAATTTTAAAGATATGGGGTACAATTCACAGTAAGGTATACAAATGTTCATTATGCAGGTATCCTGGTTGATGAGGTGTGCTCCCTCCCCCCTCCTCATTCCCACTAATGCCAATCCTGCCCCTCCCCCCCGGCAGTTTCCCACTATTCCCACTACTACCAATCCTTTTCTTATAGTATTACAGCAATTGTTCAAGGTCCGCTTATGAGTGAGAACATGTGATACTCAGTTCTTTGTTTCTGTGATAGATCACTCAGTATTATAGACTCTAAGTCCATCCAACTTGCTGCAAAAATAATTTTGTCCTTCTTTATAGCTGTGTAATATTCCATCATGTATACATACCACAATTTTTGTATCCAGTTCTTTTTTTTTTTTTTAGTTGAGAGTCTCACTCCATCTCCCAGGCTGGAGTGCAGTGGCACACTCACGGCCACCCCAGCAGCAACCTGCTGGGCTCCAGTGATCCTTCCGCCTCAGCCTTCCAAGCAGCTTGGAACTACAGACACGTGCTACCACACTTGGCTAATTTTTGGTTTATTGTAGAGACGAGGTCACCAAGTTGCCCGGGCTGGTCTCGAATGTGAGGGCTTGGGCAATTCACCTGCCTTGGCCTCTCAAAGTGCTGGGATTACAGGCTGAGCCATGGAGCCTGGCCTAGTCCTCTTTCAATGGGCAACATGGTTGGTTCCATGTTTTTGCTATTGTGAATAATGCTGCAATAAACATGCATGTGCAGGTTTCTTTTCCAAAGAGTGATCTGAGTTCCTCCAGGTGTATTCCCAGTAAGGGGATTGTGGGGTCTTATGGGAGGTCAATTTTTAGATCTCTTAGGAATTGCCACACTGTTTTCCACAGAAGCTGTACTAGTTTACACTCCCACCAACAGTGTAGAAACGTCCCCTTTTTGCTGCATCCTCTCCAGCATCTGTTGTTTTTGAGTTATTGATGATGGCCATCCTGACTGGAGTTAGGTGGTATCTCAGTGTGGTTTTAATTTGCATTTATTTGATGACTAGTGAGGCTGAGCATTTTTTTCACATATCTGTTGGCTGCTGATATGTTTTTTTTTGAGAAGTAGCTACTCATATCTTTTGCTTACTTTGTAATGGGACTGTTTATTTTTTTCTTTTCAGCATGTTTGAGTTCCTTGTAGATCCTAGATGTTAGGCCTTTGTCAGACATGGAGTTGGCAAACATTTTTTCCCAGTCTGTGGGTTGTCTCCCTGCTCTCTTGATGGTTTCTTTGGCTTTGCAGAAGCTTGTCAGTTTAATGAGGTCCCACTTGTCCATCTTATCTCTTATGGCCTGGGCTCTTGAGGTTTTGATCAGGAATTGGTTGCCAGTTCCAATTTCCATGAGGGTGTCTCCTGCGTTTTCTAAGGTTCATGTTGTCAGCCAGTTTTCCCAGCACCATTTACTGAATAAGTTCTCCTCTCCCCAGTGGTTGATAGTAGAGGCTCTGTCGAAGATGAGTTGGTTAAAAAATTGGTGTTTTGCTTCTGGAATCTCTATCCTGTCCCATTGGTCTATATGCCTGCTCTTGAACCAACACCATGCCGCTTTGATGATTGTAGCTTTATAATAAAGCTTAAAGTCTGGGATCATGATGCTTCTCTAAAGATTGGAATTTTAAAAACACTGGTTATAGCCTAAACATTTAATTTCACCTTAAAACATCTCAACATGCATTTATTCACCAAAGTCTGACAAAAAGCCAAAGATTTTTCCTTACAATGCTTAGAGAAATTCCACTAGGGTATCTTTCACTATGATTTTCTGTTTGTTTCTTTAGAGACATAATTTAATTTCAATGTAATCTAAATACAGGCTCTTTTTAGACCCTTACAATTTCTTCTAACTTTTTATAATTATCTTACCTGTATTAAATTCACAGGAAGGTGAGAGGATTGCCTGAGCCCACTGTTTCAAGAACAGCCTGGGCAACTTGGCAAAGACCTCACCTCTACAATTAAAAAAAAAAAAAAAAATTAGCCAGGTGTGGTAGTGCGTGCCTGTAGTTCTGGCTACTTGGAAGGCTGAGGCAGAAGGATTGCTGGAGCCCAGCAGGTCGATGCTGGGGTGGCCATGAGTGTGCCACTGCACTCCAGCCTTGGTGACAGAGTAAAGCTCCAACTCAGAAAAAAAAAAATTCACAGGAGTTTTATTTCTGCAAAAATCTCACCTTTACTAAAACTTTCCCAAGCATCTTGTATAGAATTCAATTTTGTACTTGTATTTCATAGATTTACAAAACATTAAATCAAGTAACACAATCATGATTATTGCAATTGACACAAGTAGGTTTAAAAACAAACAACTAACCTAGTAAGTACACACCTCTTCTGGTGGGTGCAGAGACAGTTCAACACATGATTTTCTGACTTTACTACAGTGTGAAAGTGATGTGCTTTCAGTAGAAACTATACTTCGAGTGCCCATACAGTCATTCTGCTTTTCACTTTCAGTACAGTATTCAAGAAATTACAGGAGATAGTCAACATTTTACTATAAAATAGGCTTGTGTTAGATGACTTTTCCCAACTGTAGGATAATTTAAGTGTTCTGGGCACATTTAAGGTAGGCCATGCTAAGCTTTGATGTTCAGTAAGTTGAGGTAGTAAATGCATTTTCAACTCACAATGCTTTCAACTGATGAAGGTTTATCAGGAGGTAGCCCCATCATAAGTCAAGGAGTTTCTGTATTAGTCTATCAGTCAAAAGCATGTGACAGGCTTTGTAGAGGGCACAGAGGTACAAATTAATCTGTCAAAGAGCTTAAAAACATTTCCTCCAGAGTCTAATACAATGTTCCAATTCCCTTTGGTGTGTCCTTTTTATCCTACCTTAAACAAAAAAAAAAGAAAAAGAAAACAAAACAAAACTCTACTGGTAGCCTAGGAAGAAAGTTGGAGATTACCTTCCAAGTACTCCTCTAGTTACATTATTAAATGGGAAGAAAGGAGAAGTAAAATGGGCTCCACTCTTTCTGAATGCTAAGCCAAGTCCTTGATGTTTACTAAGGAAAAGGGGAGGGCTGGACCCTAGTGAGAAGAGCCTGACAGGTCCCTCCCAATCATGGAAGTTGAGCATTTATCTGAGCCTCAGCCTCCTTTCCCCATCTACACTGTAAGCTTTCCAACAACAGGGAGCATAGCACTAGACACAGATGGTCTTCAGATATCCTACTGGCTGATGCTACGCGATTATGAAAGAGTTGAAACAAGTCTTGGCAACTCAACCCTGGATTCAGGCTAACTCTAAGATTTTGAACCTTGGTGACTAGGAGATCCATTTGTCAGACAGATTTTGGTTATGGTTTGGTTAGTAGGAGACTGAGTGCGGCAGGGTTTTGACATCCTCACTCACACATGATGTTGGCTGGAGCTCAGTGGTTGGTGACTTAATGAACAGGAAATAGACAAAGGCACTGAGGAATAAAAATATAAGTCTTCAAGAAAGAACATTTAACAATATTTAGCAGTTGGGACATCCCCAACTCCCCAATATCTATCTATATATGTTTGCAGATATATAGACATAGTTATTTTTTGAGACAGGGTCTCACTCTGTCACCCAGGCTGGAGTGCAGGGGCATGATTCCAGCTCACTTCAGCCTCAGTCTCTTGGACTCAAGTGAACCTCCCATCTCAGCCTCCTGAGTAGCTGGGACTATAGGTGTGTGCTACCACGTTCACCTAACAATATCCCTATATAAATCTCCATTATATAAAGTCATTGAGAGTCCTCAACACCCTCAGCCTAGACTGGGTTATAAAATCCAGTTTAGACTCAAGTCCTCTTGACATAGTTTAAAAGTCAGCTTTGGGACAACAGGTAGTAGCAGCGAATTAATTATTGGTAATTTCAATGGCTAAGACCTCATTCTAAATTTCTGCATTAAGTTCATAAAATACTCTGGAATTTTGGTTTCTAAATAGGGCAAATTTGATCAACAATAACAACAAGGCTTTTTTAAGGACTCAGAGATGAAACTGCTTCAACTCTGGACGATCCAACATTGACCCTAGGGGTTAAGAGGTGGAATAAGGATTGGAAGAGGCTCTGAAAACAAAGAAGTATGTAACAGATAAGCAAACTGTTCTGTCTGGCCAAGGTACTAGTCTTAGACTGCCTGGCCACACAAGCTGTCAAACCATGAGAGCACAGGTGACAAATCTGGGGAGGACCTGAGAATGAACCAACCCCCTACTACATTCTCAGAACTGCTTCTGGGCCAGGCTCACTTCACAAGTGAAGTCATCGTGTGGACATCCTAAAAACTCTTAGACACTTAAGCTAATCCAAGTCCTGAAAATTACACGTTAGTTAATTGGGGTTGTTTCAAGAATTATTACTCCATTTTTTAAATCTGTGCAGACACTGTAAGCCCAAAAACTTATCTTCAATTTTTTTTTTTTTTTTTTACAATAGCAAGCTTTGGCCCAAATTCACAGCTCTTGTACCAAAACCACAGTTTCCCCCATTCACTCTGTATCTAGTTCCCAAACTGTAAAAATGTAATTGACTTGAGATGGGTAAATTAAACAAATTACAGAACAAAGTAGGCACTACAGACTCAAAAGCAAGCAGCTCCACCCTGAAAGAATAAAAGAGCTCCATTTCCAAGAATTAGATATGGAAATCAGAGAAAAGTCCAGGGGATGCATTCCATTTCTTTTCTAAGTCTGGTTTTTACAAAAACTTTTAAGTCTGCCCTCCAAATAAGAGTGAAAATCTAGTAAAAAGGCAGTTTGTTCTGAGCATTTTTTTTAACATCTAAAGTAGCTTGGTATATTACAAAATGTAGTCACACCCCATTATCTATATAAGGTGAAAGAGCCTCAAATCAGCAAACAAGGCATTTTTACCTAGGTTTCCCCAAATGAAACAAAGACCTGGATGCACACAACCAATTGGGAAGTGACTGGGGGAAGAGGCGGGGCACAGAAGAAATAGAAAAGCCTTCTGAAGAATCAGAGAGCTAATCACACCTGCAGGCTTAGGCTGGCCCCACGGGAGATCCTCTGAGGAGCCATGCAGACTGCACCTCAGAAGGGTCCACTTTGGTGACAAGAAAGATTATCTACCCACCAGGTTCGGTGTCCCAAGAGTTGCCCCGTAGGATGGGAACTCCTCTGAACACTCAGATCTGCAGAGGTCAGCACAGCTAAGCAAAACCGCAAGAGGCTCCAGCAGGGAACCCAGGGGCGAAAGTGGAGCTGTGAGGTCCACACCTGCCTGCGTTCACACAGCGGCAGCAGGACAGGCACAAGCCTTGTCCAAAGGAGCCTTCACCAACTGAAGGATCTAGTTTCACTTATTCAGCCAAAGGTCTATTGATGAGAGGGGCACATGACATGTGGTTCCCTCACTTTAAGTCCAGCCATATAGATTAAGAATGCATGCATGAATGTGGCCAAAGGATGGCAGAACTTACTACTACTTGTGGTGATGAGGGGTTTTTGTTTTTAATGTGAACAAGTATCATTGATAATTCCCTTTTAAAATGGGCACTTAAGGAAAAACTGGGGCGACCGAGGACTCCAGAGCACTATGTGGTGACTCATAAATGTCCCAGGCCATTACAGCAATGGCAGTTCAAAGACAAAAAAATCACTGAAGCCTGGAGGTGTGGGTGAAGGCTCCAGGGAGGGGCGTGGTCTGGACCTCCTGGTGTGCTCCTGTCAGAAACTGGGAAGCCAGCAAGTCTCGGGGTGCAGGAGACACGGCAAGTGTTCCCCCTGGGGCAGGGTGGGGGACAGTTCTGTCTTGAGCCAGTCTTCAGTGTCAAACCACAGTGACTTCAACATTCACTTCCCCTGGATAACTTTTTTTTTTTTTTTTTTGAGTTGGAGTCTCACTCTGTCATCCAGACTGGAATGCAGTGGCCACTCCCGGTCACTGCAGCCTCGACCTGCTGGGCTCCAGCAATCCTTCCGCCTCAGCCTTCCAAGTAGCTGGAACTACAGGTGCGCACTACCATGCCCGGCTAATTTTTTGATTTATTGTAGAGATGATGTCTCACCAAGTTGCCCAGGCAGGTCTCGAACCCACAGGTTCTGGCAATCCACTCACCTCAGCCTCCCAAAGCGCAGGATTACAGGCTGAGCCACCAAGCCCGGCTTGGATAACTAACTTTTGTGGAGGACCAATACCCGGGCAACAAGTAAGCCCTGGGTGCATACTAAGTACTAACTCACTAAATCTGTAACTCTTCAAGGAAGATACTGTTACTATTTCAGAGGAGATAAATAACTTGCTAAGAACCTAAGGCTTGTTAAATGGCACAGCCCATACTCTTCTAGGCCAGTCGCATTCTAGACCAAAGCACTGCACACTGCTGCCTCTCAGGAGAGACAAGACAGAGCGAGGGAAAGAAGGGGGTCATCTGATGTGGTTGCGCTGAGGCTGGGAAAGGTCTGAAGGGCCAAGGTCCCAAGGGAAATCATTCTGTCAAGCAGCTAGAAGTCCGAATGGCCTCAAAACCCTTTCCCAGAGAGTACGGTCCCATAGCTGAGGCCACCAGAGAGCAGCACAGAAGGTCTTTCAGGTCACCACCCGCTGCTTACTTGAAGATGCCACTGGAAGCTCATCACACTGCACAGGAGCGATCACACACTCTGCCTTCAGCTTGCTCTGACTGCTTAACTCTTAACATTCTCCCCTCCTTTATCTCCCCTTCTCTCTGTCTTTCTCCCCCCACTCTTCCATCCCCTTTCTCCCTTTCTCTTTCCCACTTCCTTTATCTCCTTTTCTCCCTGTTTCTCTCACTCTCCCTTTGTCTCTCCCCCCTCTCTCCTTTCCTCCCTCTCGCTTCCCCTTTCCCTCTCCCCCCTCTTTCTCTCTTTCTCACACAGACAAGCACACACATCCTTCAACCTTCTCCAGCCAGAATCAGAGAGGCCAAATGAAGTAAGAAGAATCATTACAATTTTTTTTTTTAAGTTTGAGTCTCACTCTGTTGCCCAGGCTGGAATGCAGTGACACGTTTACAGTCACCCCAGCATCAACCTGCTAGGCTCAGGCAATCCTTCCGCCTCAGCTTTTGGAGCCGGAACTACAGGCACCCGCTACCATGTCCAGCTAATTTTTTGATTTACTGTAGAGATGAGGCCTTGCCAAGTTGCCCAGGTAGTTTTCAAATCCGTGAGCTCAGGCAATTCCCTTACCTTGGTCTCCCAAAGGGCTGGGATTACAGGCTTGAGCACCATGCCTGTCCGACAGATAATTAAAAAAAAAAAAAGACCCTCGGCTTCATTGTAAATTCCTTAACTAGGATATCAGGCATGGTGGTTCATGCCTGGAATCCTAGTACTTTGGGAAGCGAAGGTGAGAGGATTATCTGAGGCCAGGAATTTGAGATCAGCCCGGGCAACATAGTGAGACCCTGTCTCTACAAAATTAAAAATAAAAATATTCAGAGCCCCTTCCTGCAGGATGATTTCTTTCCTCTCCCAGGACCCCCAAGCTTGGGCAGAACACTGCAGAGACGCACTTTACAGGAGGGCTGCCAGTCCCCATCCTGCTGAATTTAGGCATGACCATTTACGGTAGCCAATGAGATTTGTGCGACCCATCTAAGAGCTTGAAAAGTCAGCTAGGGATTCAGCATTGTCTCCTTCTCCTCTGCCCCAGACTGGCAATGCTCACATAGAGGGTACTCCCTCAGCCTGGGTCCTGGAGGCAACGCAGCTTGGTGCAGATCACAGAGGATGGAACGACAAGATCCTGAGTGAGAAGGAAACCCCTGTTATGTAAACATTGCCTCAGCACAACTTAGCCTAACAGACTGAATCGGAGGGAGGGTCTGCTCTAGCTACCTCTCCCACTCACCAGATTAACTAAGGGACACCTTTGAGCCTGGTAAGTTGCTTTTCAGGTGTCTTGTGAGATAATTGTCTTGACAGTCAAATAGAATACATTTAAAACTCAAGATGCTGAAGAGGCTTCTCCACATTGAGTGTTTTGGTCAAGCCTTTTTTGATTTTGTTTTTCTCAACAGATCTGAATAGATGTAATGGGTACCCTTATTGAGATTTACAAAAGTTATACTGGTATGAAAACATACTCAAAGAGATGAGATGAATGAAAAAGGCATGAAGTCCTAAGGAAACCCTGGCTTTCAGTAGACTTTTTGCCTATTCTTGCAGGATCCAATGAGTTTTTCATTTCCCTTTTGGACAACACTGACTGCCACTTGAGAGCCAAGCTGGAAGGTGTCCTACCATCCCTCCCCACCTACCCTTCAAGACACAGATGCTTCAGGCCTAAGAAATAAGATTTTCTGGTTCTGTCTCCTGAGGAAGGGCTCAACGCACATGATTGACACAGGAAGACTGATTATGGTCACATGTTGTCCCTGGACCCTCCTTCTCAGTGTCCTTCCCTAGCCTTCATTTCCTGTCCTCTTTAAGGGCTCAATTAGGGCATGAAAGGAACCAACTCTCCTGACCCTGTCCTCTCCCCGACCGAATCCTGAAGAATTCATACTTTGCAGGGTTTTAGGGTCTTCCATCAACCAATTTCAAGGATCTGAGACATTTTAAGTTGGGGGCAAAGGGTGGAGAGGACATAACACACCTAACAAGCTATGCATGTCTATGAAGAAAATACTGGCTGGAAACGATCATTCTAAGTGCGCTATCACAGAAACAAAAAAACAATACTGTACGTTCTCACTCGTAAGTGGTTCCATCACTGGACACGTGAGCACAAAGGTGGAAGCAACAGGGCACTGCTGAGGAGAGGAGGGAGGGACGAGGGTAAGGAGCACACAACCACACACTGGGAAGGTTCACTGCCAGGAAGAGAAAGGGCCCACGAGAAGCCCACACCTCACCTGCACGCAATTTACTTATGCAGCAAATGTTCACACGTGCCTCACAACTCTAAAATAATAAAGCAAACGTTTTTAAAAGTAGATCACATTTGTGGGCTACTTGTGTTTCTTTTTCTATGAATTACCTCTTTATACTCTTTACCCATTTTTTAAAATGGGTTCTATTTTTTTATTTGTTTGTAATCATTGTTTGTATGTTAAGACATTAACTTTTTGACTAGGTTCCAAATATTTTGGAAATTCTAGTCTGTAATGATTACCTATTAAATTACAACATTGATGATTTAAAAAAAAGAAAACACTAGCCGGGCTCGGTGGCTGAGCCTGTAATCCCGCGCCTTTGGGAGGCTGAGGTGAGTGGATTGCCTGAGCCCGCGGGTTCGAGACCTGCCTGGGCAGCGAGACCTCATCTCTACAATAAATCAAAAAATCAGCTGGGCGTGGTAGCCCATGCCTGTAATTCCGGCTACTCGGAAGGCTGAGGCGGAAGGATCGCCGGAGCCCAGCAGGTCGAGGCTGCGGTGGCTGGGAGCGGCCACTACACTCCAGTCTGGGCGACGAGTGAGACTCTAACTCAAAAAAAAAAAAGAAAAGACTGCCTGACCTAGACTCTTCCCACCTTCTCAGGCTCTTGTCTGTCCACCCTCTCCACTTGCCCCCAAAGGCTAATGATACCTGCAGCTACACTAGTTTTCACTTTGCACGTGCTGTTCCCTGTGCTTGGGACACTTCCCACAGTCCCCCCACCCGGTTTTCCTTGCTAAGCCCGATGGCTTGCTCAGCCTTCAGAGGGATTTCGAGAGCAGCAGAACTGCCTCTCAAGTGCTCACCACCATAACCTCAGTACCTGCCCCTACAAAAAGCACAGGAAATATCCAATAGAACAGAGGGATCGGAAAGAATGAATACCGAAGTGTTAGAGTGTTGAGAGTTATTTTGTTTTTTAATTTCTAACCTTGTTATACTATTGTGACTCTACTTCTATAAGAAACAAACCAGAAAGAAAATCACAAATTCGTCCCCAAGGAATGTTACTTAATTCTCAAAACCAAACAGGCAAATTTGTGTTATGTTACACAAATTTTAATTTCATTTTTTTGCACAATAAAAATGCAAAAAAAAGAAGAGCAAGAACAAAGCTCCTACTTGTCAGTTACCAATGATATTCCTCTTGGGGTGTGATGTCCTTCCCACCTCTCCAACTCAGTCTGTCCTCTCTCACTGTGCCATGCCCCCGCCCACCCAGCCTCAGTTGGCAGGTGAACAGAGGCATCCACACACCTGGACCGCCTGAGTCAGTCAGCTTGAGCAAGGTACTTACACCTAAAAAGAAGTGATGCTAGTGCCCTGGCATGTCAGGGAGCAGATTCCTGACTCCTATCTCAGGCTAGGCCTGAGACGACCTGAAACATTATCTTGGATCACCCAGCAAATTCTTTTTAGATGCCAGTCTGCATCATGTTAGCCCAAGTGTTGTTTTTATGTGCAACAGCAGCTGCACTGGCGGACTGTCAGTGGGGCTGGAGCGGGTCAGGGAAGTATTGTTGAGTTGGAAGGGAGTTTTCTGTCAATCTGGATTTCATTTGAAAAACAAAACAACAAAGGGGTATCAATTATATCGTAAAGTAGAACTCCTTGGGAAGTACAGAAGCTTTGGATCTGCTGGGTTTTATTGAAATAGTTGCTCAGCTTTGCTGGCCCCAGCTTACACAGGCACAGCCAAGAGGATGAAAGACAACTGCCAACAAAATGATCAAATCCAAAGCAGCCTCTACCCCAACCAAGCTTAGGATTCCATAAAACATAGGCATGAAAAACTCTGCGGCCTGCTCCAGAGCCTAAGCCCATGTTCATTATCAGTATGGCATCATCAGTGGGTATGATATCAACACTAGGTCTTCTGGCAGTCCATCAAAGTAGTCCATTCAAATCGTGGAAATAGCAGCGTCTCACAATGGTAAGTTTCTTTGTCTGGACACAGACACAGGGTGGCCCACACCCAAGCACTAAGCATCCATGTCCTTCATTAGAAGAACATTCAAATGGTCACACAGGACCCATTCAGGCCCATGGTTTGGTTTCTAAAGTTGATGAAATACATTAACAATCTAACAGCTGTCAGATCAGGATGGTGGGATATGAACAGTTTTGCTCTTTTAATCTATTCCTTCAGTCTGTTTTTCACTGTAGTCACATTGTTTTTAAATAAGTTAATTTAAAAGATTAAAAAACTATAGCTTTCAAAAGATTTTAAAAGGAGGGATTACTGTATCTCAAGCACTTCTTGCATTCTTTAATAATTGCTTATAGAGCCTCAGTGGGTATAATTTATATCACTGACTACAGAATTCTAACACCTAAAAATGACAGCCCCATTTTTTGTTTAGGTAGCCATTCCCTGGACCTTTGGTTTCATTAATCTTCCTCCAGGTACACCAGCCAGAGGCTGCCATCTGGGGTCACACCTGCACATCCCAGAAATGGCAATTTTACAGGAAAATAACATTTCATTGTCAGTACTCCCCTCCCCCTCTCCCAACTTCCCTCCTAAAGACAGACCTTATCTTTAGAAATTGTCTACAGTTATCCCCAGACAGATATGATCCTTTAGCCGAATCATAACTGTTTAATCAGCAATAGGCGCAAAATTCCCTTTCTCCCTAAATGATTTACACATTCCACTGCTGTTTGTCACTTTAATACACATGGACAGGAAATCTTTCAGGTAAGAAACGAATTTCTCTCTTGTATTCCCAACACGTGGAGCAGTAACCTACCCAGTAAGTGCTCAGTAAATAGTGTTGAATGAGCAAATGGTGAACTTGGTTTTCCTGTTATTTTGGCTCAACAGATAAAAGCAGTTAAGTGCATTTCTTGAATGATGTGATAGGGAAATCTCCACCACAGGAAAAGTTTATAAATACTTACTTTTTTTTTTTTTTTTTTTGAGTCGGAGTCTCACTCTGTCACCCAGGCTGGAGTGCAGTGGCACACTCACGGTCACCCCAGCATTGACTTGCTGGGTTCAGGTGATCCTTCCACCTCAGCCTTCCAAGTAGCTGGAACTACAGATGTGCACTACCATGCCCAGCTAATTTTTTTTTTTTTATTTATTGTAGAGACGAAGTCTCGCCAAGTTGTCCAGGCTGGTCTCAAACCCATGGGCTCAGGCAATCCACTCATCTTGGCCTCCCAAAGTGCTGAGATTACAGGCTGAGCCACCGAGCCCGGCCAAATACTTATGTTTTATTAAGGACAAAGCAAGAAACCATTGGAGGCTAAACCAAATGACCTCTAGGGTTCCTTTCAACTCCTAGAACCTACAACCTGATTAACACCATGGACCTTAAGAGAGTGTGGCTCAGTTACCTAAAGCCTGATTCCCGGGTGAAGTAAGGAAATGTCTCATTTTATTTAAAATAAAGATAACAGTTGCCCCAAGATTTGGATGCAAAGATACTAATTTGTCCAAAATGTAGTCACATCACTGGGGAGAAACACTCTTGCTAATCATGTCACACTGGAAACAGCAGATGTGCTTCAGGGTCTCAGGGCTGAGTGTGAAAACCATCAGGAAGAAACAGAGAGGCCAGGCATCAAGATTACAACAGAAAAACAAATACAGTATCATACTCAACTGAAGCTTCTGTTTTGCACTTAACAAATCCACTTAAGCATATCCGAATTTAGCCTTGAGGTTCAAATGGTTTTAACTGAATATAACTACTTAATAAGATAGAAAGTAGTCTTTGACATGTAAGCATTTTTGCACATTAAAATGTCACATTTACCTGGAATCGCCAATTCAAGAAAGTCTAAAATTACTTAGACTAAATTTTTATTCAATCTGGAGGGGAAAGGCAGTTTGTAGAGAAAGTAGACACAACACTTGTGTTTTCCTAAACAACCTTTAAAAAAAAACCTATCTCTAAAGGAGTTTCTGGGGAAATTCTATTCACACATAAATAAACCCTGAAGTAGTTCTTTTCTCTCGAACTCATGAACTCTAATGTGTTGAGGTGCCACCCAGACCCACAGAGCCAGGTTTGAAGAATCTTCCCCGTCCACTGGCTTGGTTTTAAAGACATAGCTGCAGAGCCCACACTTAAGACAGCAATCCAATGAACAAAGTGCAACAGTTTGACACTTACTGGGAAATGGGAAATGTGATCTCACGTTGTACTGTCTTAAAAGGCTTTCCAGCTTTTTAGTCAATTCCTGATCATTCATACAACTTAATAAAAAAAAAAGTCTTGTTTTTAAATTGTAATTTATTTTAATGCCAGTCACAACGGGGAAAGTGCAAAAGAAGTTACCTCCTCTATGTACATATACTTTTTCAATCTCCTCTGTTATCTAAAGAGGGAGGTCTACACAAGAGTTCTGTGCCACTAAGCTCACATATGGTTGGCAGACCTGGTGTTGGATATGAGGGCCACACAACTAAATCTTAAATACACACACTGCTCCTATTTAACGGACACATATGAACTAATTCATTTATAGAAAATGTGCGGCAAATTATTTCTTCCACCTCCCCCAGTCCTCAAGAATGCACCAGCAATAGGTGTTACTGAAAAAGACACACACCCCCACAGAATATTTGCATTCCTAGATGCCTGCCAACTTATCTAAAGCAGATATTTTAGTTCTCTGAATCTGTGTCTTGGTAATAAGTATAATGGGGAGTGGGGGTGCGTGGGAGAGTCATTTAACCAGATAAACTTGACCTCTATGGACCTCAATTTCCTGACCAGAAAAATAAAGGGCCCAGCCCAGAGACTGTGCCAATTCCCTCAATAACAACAATCTATGACCACTAATTATCAAGAGCACAATTTGTGTGCAAGAGGAAACCAGAATTCTAAAGAGTATGTCATCAACTGGTGGAGCTGAAAAGGCCTAAAAGACACAGCTGCACTTCATATGCCCAACGCACATCTTCCGACCACGGAAAACGCCTTTGAACACACCGCGGCGACAGGACCACCAAACCGAATTAGGACGCACAGCGGGGCCCGCAAACTTTCCGCGAGGGGGCAGGGCGCAAAGGCGCGGGTGTCTGTGGAGAAACCAGGAGGAGACGCGGCAGGAGCCAGGAGTCTGAGCGCACAGGATCTCCCCGAAAGACTTTTGTCTCTAACTACAAAATCCCCCAAGCCGCCCCCTGCGGCTGCACCGCCCTGGGAAGGAGGAGAGGGAAACGGAAGGGGCGGTGGGGTGGGGAAGGACCTCGCCCGAGGCGCCCCCAAAGCCAGGGAGAGGAAAGAGGACCTCCAGCGTCGCGAAGAAAAGGGGGAAGAGGAAAAAAGAGGACCCCGCCTTTTCCATCCCGCTCGGCTCCTTTCAATAAAAAGGAAAGGCCGCCGCCCTATCCCTGCGGCTCCCACGCGGGGATGTGGAGCCGCCGGCTAGCCGCGCCCTCCCAGCCCCGCTCCGCGTCCTCCCCGCAGCGACCGGCTCCGCCCGCCCTCGGCCCATCCCCGGGGCGAGCGCAACCCTCACACCCCCTTCCCTTCGGGCCGTGGGACACCCGAGTACCCACGCCCCCGCCTCCTTCCCTTCCCCGCGGCCCCCCCAGCCCCAGACCCTCCAGCACTTCCACCCACCCACAAGGAGCCTCTGGAAAACTTTGTGCGCGCGTCCAGGGCTTTGTCCACGTCCTGGCCAGGGCCCGCTCCCCCGGAGAGTGCCCAAGGCCGGCCGGCTCTCACCAGGCGCAGGAGAGACGCAGGGAAGTACGACCCCGGGAGCCCGCTGCCACGGCCGCGCGACACACGGCGGCGGGCTCGCGGTTCCCACGCCCCACGGCCCGCGCGGTGAACCGGGGGTCACGTCTGAGTCCGGCGCCCCCGG